>NW_018248510.1:71346-77698 GCF_001263595.1 Phalaenopsis equestris
TCTGTCAGGTGGTATGAGATTTAAAATTTACGTATCAATCTCAGGAATAGAGTAAAAATTTAGGTAACCACCTCGAAAGATGAGAATCAAAATTTAGGTACTTATTCAAAAATGAGATTTGAAATTAGGTATCAATCTCAAGAAGAGAGTCAAAATTTAGGTATCGACCTCGAAAGATGAGAATCAGAATTTAGGTATTGATTCAAAAGAAGAATTGAAAATTAGGTATCAATTCTGAGAAGAGAGTCAAAATTAGGTATCAACCTTGAAAGGTGAGAACCATAATTTAGGTACTGATTCAAAAGGAGAATTGAAATTTAGGTATCAATTCTAAGAGGAGAGTCAAAATTTAGGTATTGACCTCAAAAGGTGAGAACCTGAGTTTAGGTACTGATTCAAAAGGAGAATTGAAATTTAGATATCAATTTCAAGAAGAGAGTAAAAATTTAGGTATCAACTTCGAAAGGTGAGAACCAGAATTTAGGTACTGATTCAAAAGGAGAATTGAAATTTAGGTATCAATTCCGAGAAGAGAATCAAAATTTAGGTATCGACTTCGAAAGGTGAGAACGAGAATTTAGGTACTGATTCAAAAGGAGAATTAAAATTTAGGTATCAATTCCGAGAAGAGAGTCAAAATTTAGGTATCTACCTCGAAAGATAAGAATCATAATTTAGGTACTGATTCAAAAATGTGAATTGAAATTTAGGTATCAATTCCAGGAGGAGAGTCAAAATTTAGGCATCGAGCCCGAAAGGTGAGAATCAGAATTTAGGTACTGATTTGAAATGATAATTGAAATTTACAAAGAGCTTGTGGTGTTGAATTTGCAGAAGAGTTTCATGTGGAAATGTTGATTTTGTTGAAGAAGATTTGTAGAGCTTTGTGGGGTTTTGTGCAGAATGCAAAATTCCACGCGGATGTGAAGAGAGTTAATGTAGATAAAGATGGTTGTGCTGCGCACACAAAGCGTAAGAAACTTTGAAAATGAGAGAATCCACTCAACATATTTTTATCACATTTAATTTTTCAAAATATGTCTTTAAAGTTTTAATTTTAATTGGTTGATTTTTAAAAGAAATTTGTTTTGTTGTTTATTTATTCTATGATTATTTTAATTTGAATTTTATCTATTGTTAAGGTTTTGTTGTTTCGTTCTTTGTTCATTAAAATTTCAAACCAATGTGCGGTTTGTGGCTTTCATCCGTCGCACAAAAATGCAACTGACAAAAAGGCACATTCCTGAGAAAAATTTTCATTAATCTGCTTCAATAAAAACATGTCACAGATCGAACATAGGCTAGCGCCTCAAAAGGTATAATATATAGTTAATATATAGTCCATGTCGAAACATCTCATGCTATGAATACATTGCAGGCTGAATATATTTGATACATATCATGTTGCTAAAAAAAAGTGAACCCTGCTAAAAAAAAAGTGAACCCTCTGACCGTCTGTACTAGGTATGACGAGCTCCTGATCAAGCAGACCTTCTAAGTCATGCTCCAAGATAAGAGTTCCCTTCGCATGTACTTAGAGGTACAACCCTTTCATAGCTCGTACGACAGTAGCTCTTCCAGTTCTGGGTCTGGCTGAAATCCATATGGCATTTTGTTGTCATCCATCTTGCAAAAAGTCCAGACACCCTGCGGTGTCGTACCCCTGTAATGTAATGTTTGGCAACGTCTGCACCGTTGCATTTAAGAACGAGCACTGAACCGACTGGTGGAGGAATCTCCACAGCACCTCTGAATTCACCAGGGCCAACAATATCGATTTCTTTCCCAAATAAAATATTACTTTTACTAAAAAATGAGACTGTGCAGAAGGGCCTTACAAAATCATGATGATCAATGTGTATGATCAATCAATCACCCTCTTCATAGATATTGATAATGCAACTATTGGGAATGCAGGTAGCAGGTAGAATATTCCATTTGACCATTCTTTTGATCATCCATTTTATCATTGGCTGTAGTGGATCTACTTGATCATGTCTGAGGATCCCAGGTGGATTCCCCTGTCTGTCATTCGTGAAGTTATAACAACAGTCGCACTGGATGGTGATTCTTCCCTTTCCTCTCATCCATTTCTTTGGCTCAGAATATGTTCTTTCCATGAGAAGGCCCACTCGACCTTTATCTCTTAAATCAAAGGTACAGTCCAAAATGCTTCTTTCATCACTTTCGGAGAAAACCCAGGTATACAGCTGCAGGCCTTCCAGTATATTAATGAACTTTCCCTGAACTTCTTCATAAAACTCAAATTCTCTTTTAATTACTTTACTTATCTTGTAGTATTCTATCATACCAGGGGTTGGCAGCTGTCGCGGGCGTTCCTTCCTTCGAGCATTGGCAGGAACCCAAATTGGCGCTGGTTGATCTGGAGCATGAGACTTGGACTCTAGCGGGATGTACAACCCTGGGCTCCACGGTACATAATGATTCGTCCCCAATGGGACATATGGCTCATCCATCAAAAAATTTGAAGAGTGAGACCCATTGGTGCTTGAATTATACTCTTCCAATGTACTGAAGCGTTTTATATGTAGAACATTACATTCTGAGCATTCTACAAATGCACCAGTGGCTGATGTCTCAGCTGGTATTTCAACGTTGCACGTTGGGCAACCATTCCACAAAACATCTGAAACTGAAAGTGTATCTGACTCTGTCACAAACCTTGGTTCTTCATCCATGGTGGGTAGGCTAGCAAAAGTTTCTTTCAGTTCAGTATCATAAATATGCCCCTCAAGAATAAGGGTAAGCAAGTTGTTCATCTCTCTTTGAAGTTTGTGTTCTTGTCATAGAAAAGCTCTTTACTTCTTGTGACTAGTGTTTCTGCGTTGCGTCCTGTGAAGCGAAGTACTTGACAGTCATTCGTTATTAGTGGTTATTAAGCCTCCAACCAGTGTAGCTACCATGGAGGGCAGACGGCTGGGCCCTTCCATCGGATCTTTCTCTGTTATCATGTTCTTCCTTTGCGTGATATATTATCTTTAGCGGTCACTCTCAGTAGTGAAGGCAATCCCTCTTTATCTTTGCAGCTGACTATGTCCATGAGAGGACCTTTGTAGTCCATGTCACCCTTGTTAAAATCCATGTTGAAGTCAATGGTACCGCCCTTCGGTGCCATCTTCTCATTTACAAGGCTCCAGTCATCCTAAAAAGCAAAGATCAGCCTCTGTCCCGACATTTTTCTGCAGACGACGGGAAAAACGTCAGTGGGCCAAAACTTGTCATGAACAAGAACAAAATAAAGTATTTATTAAAGTAAATTTCAGTTTGTTTTGGTGAAATGAACTATTTATTTTTTGTATGAGTTTTGTTTAATTTAGTGGAACATTATACTCAAAAGTGGAAAGAAGAAAATTTAAAGTTTAAAATTTTTTTCTCAAAATTTTCATTATACTGAGATTAATTACAAAATCTGGACCCGGTCATAGACATTTGGCCACATAGATAACCCTAAAATAATCAAAGTTTCCAAAGTTTCAAAGCAAGCTGAGGCAAGCGGCGTCAGGTTGCGTAATAGGTTTTCAAATATCGTCTGTTTATTGGTAACATAGGTCGTTCGCCCTGGATATCCACTAACTGGTAGGCTCCATATGTATAGACCTTTTCAATGATAAATGGTCCCTCCCAAGTTGGCTCAAATTTTTCACCTATTTTGCGTCGTGTGAGCACAAGTACGAGGTCACCAACTTTGAATGTCCTTGGGCGGACCAATTTGTCATGCGCTTGTAATATCTTTGTCTGGTAAAGCTCCAAATGTTATTGTGCTTCTAATCGTTTTCCCTGAAGATTTTCCAGTTCTTCAAGTCTAAGTTTTGCACTTTCTTCCTTTGTGAGTTGGTTGGCAACTATGACTCTGAGAGATAGTGTCTAGATTTCTAGCGGTAGCACGGCCTCGGCTCCATACACGAGCATATAGGGTGTACACTGAGTGGGAGTCCTGAAATTTGTCAGGTAGGCCCACAAGGCTTCTAATAGTTTGTTGTGCCAATCCCTTTTATTTTCATCCAGTGTTTTCTTCAAAATCTATACCAGTGTTTTATTGAAAGCCTCAGCCAGACCATTTGCTCTGGGATAGTAAATTGTAGAGTATCTCCAATCTATCTCATGTCTTTTAACAAATTTTTTGATCTTTGTACTTCTGAAAGCTATCCCATTGTTGGAAATTATTCTTCGCGGTACTTCAAAAAGGTAGATGTTTGGCTTTTGAAAAATTGAAGGACGTGCTGTGTCGTAACCTCACGTAACGGTACTGCCTCTGCCCATTTGGAGAAGTAATCTGTAGCAGCAAGTATAAACCTATGTCCTCTAGAAGATGGAGGGTCTATCGGACCTATTATGTCCATGCCCCAACACTCGAATGGCCACAAAGCAACAGTTGAGTGTAGCACATTCGGAGGCTGGTGTAAGACCACCCCATGCAATTGGCATTAGTGATATCTTATGGTTGTATCCATGCAATCGGACATCATTGCTAGCCAATAATATCAGAGTCTTTTGATCTTTATTTTCATTTTCGGCCCTGACTGGTGAGCGCCACACAATCTGGCATGTATTTCTTTGATAATATTTTTTGCTTCAGCTCTGCTCAAACATCGTAGCCACATCTGGTCGAATGATCTTTTGTAGAGAACATTTCCCACCAGGGCGTAAAACATAGCACTTCTTGTGATGTGGTGTGGCTAACACTTATCTTCTTGCAGCTTTTCGGTATGCAAATATTCTATTAATGGCTTGCGCAAATCTTCATTGATGTCTGCAACTGTATTTATTATTTCTTATTTTCCAAGCTTGTGTAGAGTTTTGAAGTTGATCCGAGACAAGACTCATCTTCCTTGCACTAAGACTTTAATGGAATCCTCCAGGGGACACGCAATTTCCTTAGCAAGTTTTGCTAAAGCATCGGCATTCGCATTATCTCCCCTAGGAATCCGATAGAAAGTTACGTCAGTTCAGGAATCTATTCCAGGAGCTTCATAGTGTATTGATGGTATTCCGTTAATCTTGGTTTTAAAATTCTGTATTTTCTGGCGACTTGCTGGATGACGAGTTGGGAGTTGCCATAAATGGCAATGTTTGTTATATCCATTGAGATTTCTATTTCCAACCCGATGATTAAGGCTTCATATTCTGCTTCATTGTTGGTGCACGGCTCTGTCAGGTGGTATGAGAACCTCATCATAACCTTATTTGGTGTGATAAAGATCAAACCAATCCCTGCTTTGCCTGGTGTAATCGTGCCTGATCCTTTGTCTTTTTTGGCTGACGAAGCACCATCGAAGTACATCTCCCAACATTGTGCACTGGATAATTCCATTTATAATATTTGTTGTCTAGTAACTCGTTGTTAAGAGAGGATCTAGCTAGCAGTGGGTGTGCAACAAGAAAGTCTGCTAGTATATGTCCCTTGATAGCATGGAGGGGAACAAAAGTTATATCAAATTGCAATAAGATAATTGACCATCTTGCTAGACGTCTGGAGAGTGTTGGTCGGGTCATCAGATATTGCAATGGATTAACTTTCAAAATTAGGGTAATCTTATGAGAAAGCATGTAATTTCTAAGCTTCTGGGCGGCAAAAATTAATGTCAGACAATGCTTCTCAATAGGTGGATACCTTATCTCCATCGGTATTAGGCAACGACTTAAGTAGTAGAGCGCATTTTCTTTACCCTCCTCATTAACTTGGGCTAAGAGGGCTCCAAGAGAGTCATCTAAAGTCGTGGTATAAAGTATCAACGGTTTCCCTGGAATAGTGGCTACCAAGGCAAGAGGTGTCATTAAATATTGCTTAACGTCCTCGAAAGCCCGCTGGCATTTCTCTTCCTAAATAAATTTGGCGTCCTTATTAATTAATGTCGAGAAAGGCTGACACATACCTGAGAGATTAGAAATAAAGAGTCTTAGATATGTCAACTTCCCTTAAAAGGAATGTAGTTGTTTCAAGGTTTTAGGGGGAGACATTTCCAAGATAGCTTTAATGTTATCTAGGTCGATCTTGATTCTCCGACGATTCTCCGATGATGGACAACAAATCTTAGAAATCTCCAAGAGGTAACGCCAAAGGCGCACTTTAAGGGATTCATTTTAAGGTCATATCATTGTAACTGTTTGAACACGATCCTCAAATTGTACAAATAGTCTATTTTTTGTTTACTTTTGATGACCAAATCATCCACGTAGCATTCTACTTTGTTGTGAATGAGGTCGTAAAAAATCTTCATCATTGCACGCTGATATGTTGCTCCAGCGTTCTTCAGGCCGAACGACATCACTGTGTAGCAAAAAAATTCCAATCGGTGTTCTGAAGGATGTAAGTGCTGCATCCTCGGGAGCC
>NW_018248510.1:77708-84012 GCF_001263595.1 Phalaenopsis equestris
GAAGGAGAAAATTTCATGTGTTGAAGCGATATCCACCATCATCTCTGGTATAGGTAGTGGAAACTCGTCTTTTGGACATGCCTTGTTCAAATCTCTGAAGTTGAAACAAACACAAATCTATCCATTTTTCTTCCTAACAGGTATGATGTTGGCTAACCATGTGAGGTATTGTTCTTCTTCCACAAAGTTGGCATCTATCAATTTCTTCAGCTCGGTGATGACTTGTTGTTCTATTTCGAGGCGCATTCTGCTTGGAAATTGTTTCACTATGGTTTTACTCTTGTTCACCCCAAGTTTATGGACTGCAACCTCTGTTGACAGTCCTGGCATTTCATCGTAGCTCCATGCAAAGCAATCTTTGAGATCTGTTAATAGTTTGATCAATTTTGTAGATTCTTCGTTATTAAGTAGAGAACTTATAAATGTAGATCGCGGTCGTTCTTCAGTCCCGATGTTGATTTCTTTCAACTCATCAACCATTGACTTAATCTCTTCTTTAAATTTTAGTGGAGCATCTTCTATCGGTTGATCAGTAAAGTCATCCTCTATATCGAGGCAATCCTCTTCTGACTCACTAGTAACAACCATGCAAAATTCAAAATCATCGACGACTGTACCAAATCTGAGGCCCTCTTTCAAGTTAGGAGTTTGACTTTTACCATTCCATAATTTTTTAAAAAGTTGAAATTTATCTTTTGGCATTTGTTTTGGTAAGTGTCCCAGTTGAATTAACTTTTAAACACAAGGACAGAAGTAACCAAAAGGAAATTACATTAATTCACTAGAATCAACATCCCAATTTACATGTTTTTCAAGCTCAGTAGGTAGAAGCACGTTAAAATTTGATCGGCTTTGAACCAGCACTACGGACTTCCTTGACCTCTAAACTCTCAACCTTTTGAGGAAGAATCGGAGTAAAGAACATAGCATTCACATAGTGGTTTATCCGATCATACATTGTTTCATATTCATTCTTTTCTGTATCTTCTAGGGATATCTCGTACTAAGGTATCTTCCGTCTTGTCATCATTATTTCATCTTCAGAATTTTCTTCCCCACCAATGTTGATAGTTGGCCTAGTCCATTCAACAATTAAATTGATCCTTCCTTGTCCACGTCCCCGAGCTCGACCACGGGTGCGTGAACTAAAAGAACCTTTACCAACTTGTTGTAAGTGAGTGGTGGAAGATTGTTGAAGCAGAGTTGAATGGCCTCCTCTTTGTGATTCTTCTGAATCTTCATCTTTGTTTGTGATAACTTCACGAGAGAAGACAATCCTCTTTGGAGGCGCGTAGTAGGCAGCATCTTCATGGATACCAACTTCATGTACTGAAAATGGTTTTAGGTCTCCTTTGATGCAATTTTCTTGACCATCTTTGCGGTATTTGATGCACTAGTGTAGAGATGATGGAACCATATTATGCTCACAAATCCATGGTTGACTCAATAGAGCATTAAAAGAGGTCTCGGCTTCGATGATATGAAATTTAGCGGTTGTCATGAGTTCTCCAACCTTTATAAGTAATGTAACTGATCCGAGGGCTCTTTCTCCCTTTTGGTTGAATCCTCTTAACATCATCTTATCGGTCGTAAGCTCTTGAGCTTCAATATCCAAATAGGCCAATGTTCGTAGGCTCATCAAGTTAAGAGAGGCTCCATGATTTACTAAAACTCTGGATAACACAAATTTGATGATGTTGACGGAGATGTAGAGTGGACAGTTGTGGTCATCGGTACCTAGCAACAAGTCTTAATCTGTGAATATTACCCTTGATTTTTCTTTCAACCAGCAAACTTCATCTGAGGATGTGCTGGCCAACTAAGCTAAGCAAATTTCTGGGTCAAGCAAGGCTATAATCAGAGACTCTCTCATCTCATTTGACAGGATATGCTTAATTTGGTTGGCAACCTCCTAAGATGAGCTAGCACATTATAATATAATTTGTATAATCCTCTAATCTTCAGCCTTTTTTGTATGATCCTCCGATTTTATCTTGATCATGTGGTTCTTCCACTGGTGGAGGTGGGGGTATCTCTTCTCGAGTCATTATCTCGAGTCATTATCTGTCTTCTCGAGTCATTATCTGTTTTCCTTTGTATGTTGGAGTTGTTTTTGGTGCTAACACTTTTCTGCTTATTAGGTTAACTTCTGTGATTTTTTCTTCTTGAGATATCATTTTTGAATCTTCCGGTGTCTTTTCCTCTTCTTTGGAAAGATCTAAGTTGATGGCAAGCAGTGTACCATGACGCTCGAGAATTGGATCCTCGTTATCGGTGCTGTCGTAAGCGGTATTATTGATGTCTTCTTTGGACTTGACAACGAGTTCATCAGACTTGAGTATGATTTGAGGATCATTTTGGAGATTGAGATCGAAGCTAGATCAGTCATAATCAGTTACGTTATCACTAGAAACAATTAAAATGTAGCCAAAATCACAATCATTATATTCATAAGCTTCCAGAGGGACAAACAGATAATCATACAAAGTCAAGGGTTCAAGGATTTTCTTCCCCGAATCCAAGACAACCAATCTAGTAGAGGCAGGCCTTATCCTACCTGATGTGCTATCAATCTTCGTAGTGACACTTTTCTTATTCTTCTTTGTCCTTGACGATGAAGGATCTTCTGACGAAACCTTCATCTCGGGCTTGGTATGTTGCGGACTCTGAATGGAGGCTTGTTTTGATGCAGACTGGATCTTGTTTAGTATTTTCTTGGATGAACTGCTTCAGACCTCATTCCATCCTTCTTCGATCTTTGTTGAAGCTTGTTTTGATGAATCCTAAATTTGATTAAGGACCCACTTGAGTTCATCCCAAGTTGTATTCCATCCATCTATTCCAAGGTATGGATCAATTGGGGAGATTGGCTCAACTGAAATCAAGATATGGATCAATTGGGGAGATTGGCTCAACTGAAATCATATTTATGGAACCCTTTTCAGGTTCTCTCAAATACTCCTTTGAGATTGTTATATTCTCTTCCTTGCCAGTCTTTAAAGACGAAGCATTTTTCTATAGTGTGCCCGAGCAACCGGTGGTATGGGTAATAATTTGGTTCATTCTTCTTATCCACCTCTTCGGGCTTCTTTGGGTCTGGTAGTTTGAGTTTTAGCTTCTTCGTCAGACTCCTGAATATCTTAGGTATAGCTTCATCCTTAAAAGAATACACAATTTTCTATCACTCCGACAGGGATATTCTTTTATCCCCTGTTCGAGGTGATCCCTCTTGTTGCGGCTGCTGGTTGGATTGACTATTCTGTTTCTGAGAGTACTGTGATGAAAACTGGCGATGCTCTTCTGCATATATCTTTATCGGCTGCTTTTCTTTGTCGCCTGTCACTACTACTTCTGATTTATTTTCGAACACTCTTCTCACCTTATCCTTTTCATGTGGCTCCATGTGCTTTATTTCTTCTTGAAGATTGCTAGATTTACTGAGTAGCTTCTCGAAGGACTTGATGGTGAGTCTCTTAAGCATGTAAACTACTAGCCCATGAATGCTCTTGAGTAGAATTTAAATCGCATGATGTTCCTGTAGCTGAGGTTCGCATTTCATGCTAAGGTTTCTCCACCTCAAAATATAGTCCACCAAAGTTTTCCTAGGCTTTTATTTTTCCATCATGAGCTCCCCAATAGACACATGATATTGTGTCCCGACAAATCTTTTCACAAATAGTTATTCCAACTCAGAAAATATTTTAACTGACCCATTGAGCAAGTCAGTGTACTAGTTGAAAGCAATTCCTAACAAGCTGCTGACAAACTGATGGTAGAGTAGAGCTTCATTATTTCTCGTGTTTCCATAGTTGGCTCAGAAATGTGCTATAGAAAATGTGCTATATGCTATTTGGGATTTCCATTCCCGTCAAATATCTTGAACCCTTGGGGAAAGGCATGGCATCGAACTCCTTCGGGTAAGGTCTACCCTTCAAAATTGATGCACCGCCCTTGGATTGGGCTAAGGCGTCCCGCACTTGTTCAATCATTTTCTTGAACTCCTTTTCTGGCATGACACTTTGTTTACTGAAGTAGCCTCTCTTCTTCCATCTATAATGTGTATGATTTCTGGCTGATTAATCTCTAGAGAAGCCAATTGCGGTGCTTGTGATTGCCCCTGAATGGTGGCCATGGCGGTCATAGCTACAATCATCTCTTCTATTCTTTTCTCCAGTAGACTAACTTGCTCATCCCTTAGGAGGATAAACCTACGCAGCTCATCTACTGCGTTCTCTTCAGTTTGAGGTTGAGCCTCATGCGCAGATGTGGTAGCTCTGGGTTTCACGTGGACATCCATGAAATCCTCTTCCAAGTAATCATTGTAATCAAAATTTTCATTGTCGTTATCGATGGAAACTCTGTGTTCTCGAGCTAACTCAGAAATCTCGATCCTGAGTTTCTCAACTTTCTCCTCAATTATCAATTCCTTGATCGCTTTAAGATCTGGAGGACCCTGATGGACATCCTCTATTTTTTCCTCCAACTCACTGGCTATTGTAGCAACAATGTCAGATATTTCAGACACTGGTTTTACTTTCTGTCCTGCAGGCTCACTGGACTGTATCGGTGCACTGACCTTGGGTACCCATACCTTTTCTTTTTCTGATGATGATGTCTTAGGACAGAGCATCTTAGTAGAAACATTGGTATGTCGAGGGAAAGTATGCTCCCCGTGGTGTAGACCGTCTACAGTTTCAGGTAATCATCTTGTCTTTGTCTTTAGGATTATAGGAATGTCTCCACAATGGGTGACAGGTAAGATCTTCAGACCCAGTTTCGACTTAATCGATCAACGGCCCACGGTCCTGGTGGCAGTATAATCAGTAGTAATCATTGCGATATCAATTCTATTCCCTAAACAAAACCAAACGGGGATGCGGGTAGGTGGCACTCTAGCTGTCTTGTGGGACTGTCTTGTGGGACTGTCTGGGACTGTCTGGCGGATTTGACGCCCCTCAAAATTTTCTTCTTCATGCGATGAGAAATTGCATCTCCCACTCGTTTAACTCACTAACCAAACATCCTTCTTTGGTAGCAAGCCTTCTGAAAACTGCACTAACTCGAGTGATAGGAGTGAACTTCTTTCTCTCCTCATCGTGTCCATGAAATGACGATAATGCGGCAGCAATCCTTCGGATACTCTCATATCCCTTGGTATCTGTCAGAGGATGGAATCTACTTCCTCGCAGGAGTGGATAAATTTCCTTCTTCAACTTGCAGAGGCTCCACCTCAACGGGTCTCTTTTTGGGAGCTTGGGCTTTAATGGCCCTCTGAACTTTTCTGTTATGGTTCCTCCTTTGAGTTCGGGTCAGCGGTACAGCGGGTCAGTGGTACAACCCTTGAACTTTATCCGATTTCAAACACGGGTGGTGGGATAGTTAATCCCTCAGTCGGATCCTCAATAATCATCACTTCTTTCCAATCATCACTTCTTTCCCCTTAGCAGTAGTAGGGCTAGCAGGTTTGGCGAGTACCGTGAAGGTAGTAGTTCTAGACTTCTTGCAGGTAGGGAAGTCTTGAAGGCAGTTCAGATTGAATTCTGTAGACGGCTCCTATATTTCTGGAGCGGCGATCTTCATTACTACAAATGGGGCTTTTCCCAGGGTGACCTCGAGATCTTTGAATCCTGCCCCAAACTTGATGGTGGAAGCGACGTTACCGGAGCTACGGTCTATTGGCAAGTTGCAGGAAAATGTCAGCGTTGGGTAAGCCATTGTAGCGGGCTTTAAAACAGAAAGTCTCAGGGTTAGCTATATGGCCAAAAAGCTCGTAATTTTTTTAGTGCAAGCACTGAAAGTAGAGATTGATCGGTAGACCGGGCGGGTCGTAATTTATGGGTATCTTAAAATCTTGTTTAAGAAAAGTGTAAAATTTAATTAATATAAGAAAATTTTAAAGTGCGCACAACACAACACAATTTGATTTAATTTGCGGAATAGCAAATCAAATTTGGAAGGGGAATGTGAAGTATTTTAGGACCCAGTGAAGGACATATTTAGTCGCAAAAAATGCCCAGGTATAACTAGTCCACCGACACACCTATTAGGGGTTTTGACCCCATACAAAAATATAAAGAGTCCTTAATGGCCTTCTGAACCCCTCTGCTCAAAGATGGTTGAACAGCTAGTCCTGAAGTCCAAGGAGTTGGTTGTACCTTCCCAAGACAGAAATGGGTAAAGAATGCCAGCGGAAGAAGGTAAATTTGGTCCAAGAGTGACATGAACACATTACCGATGTGTGAAGATTATATTTATTTATTTTTATGGAGAGAAAAGCTTGTCCCAAGCGGAGTCGCCCGAAACC
>NW_018248510.1:84187-90654 GCF_001263595.1 Phalaenopsis equestris
ATATAAAGCTGGGTTTGGACATGCATCCTATAAGGGCAAGCCCCTATAGTTGATTAGATCTTAAATGACCAAAGTCACCTAAGAAGACTCTCGATAAAAATTAGAAAATATTGTATTCAGAGAATTCAAAATGGTAGGAATTTTCAATGAGATCGAACGTAGAGGTGTGAAAGGGGATTGGTTCAAATTTGGAACATTTTGTTGTAGAGTCTAAAAGAGGAAGAACTAGGGGATTTCATGGATCCAGAGGAGAACCCCGGTGACTTCCCAAGCTATCCTAATGTTTGGCTTCAGTTTTGAGGAGAGAATTTTAAGTGTTTCATCCTACCAACTTTATTAGTTAGGGCTTACATTCATGTGAAACGATCACACAAATAGTCTGGAAGATGTGAGGATTTAGATCGTGACAAACGACAATCTCAAAATCTTAAGACGATTTAGGGATTATATTGTATAGCAGGGCTTTACAAAGGCCTAAAGATAAGGTGAGGATTTACGTTGCATAAGTAAGCAACCTTGAAGTCCTATGGCATTATTGTTTAAGTCTAAGAATGAAGATTGGTTTAGTTGGGGAAGTCCTATGGATTTGAAGATGGCCGTGCTACCCACCATGCTAGCTCCAAGCTCCTTGCCGCGATGAGTTTGAGTTTTCTAGTGTGTTAAGTTATAATGTCAACTCAGGTGGCCCTATGGTTGAAGTTCTTTAAATTTTATGGGGGCATGTTGAAGTTGATTAGAGCGACATTGGTTACAATCCTACAGTTCCCTCATTCTGGCACCACTATTTTCTATTGGATTCACTTAGTCCAAATGAACTTACTAAACTTAACTTAATGAGTTCCATAATTTCATTTAGACCATGGGAAGCTCTGTTAGCAACTGTAGGGTACCTCTTCCCAGGGATTCCCGATCATCCGATAGCTGTAGGTTACCTCTTCCGAGGGATTCCCGATCATCCGATAGAGATGTATTAATTTAGTTGAAGTCGTAGTTTTGCGTGATGTTTGTGATTAAATTTTGAGTTGTTTTATATTCTGAATGTTGTAGTGGTGAATTTTATCTTGGTTGATTTTAGTTTTTGTTTTGGTTTTGGTTTTGGTTTTCCATGCAAATTTGTATAAGCACAAAAGTATAACACAAAAGTACAAGAAAGACAATGCTGAAAACTGTAAAAGCGTATCTGGCGAGTCTTCTCGTTCCACCACTTGAAACTTAAAATACATGTCAGGGCAGATTATATATAAGCAAAAAGTAAAGTTTTGGAAGTTTTCCTAACCCTATGTCATATCTTGGTGGGTCCTTAGGAACTTAATTAAGGAAGATTTTATCAAGAAAAACATATTAAGTTTAGTAGATCTTCAAGATATCCAACAGATCTAGAGAAAGAAGCAGGTCCATGCTACTCTCTCGTTGCCTGGTGGAAAATCTCGACTTCTTTTAAACTTATTATGTTGCTTAATAAGTCATCCTATAAATACCCTTAATGCTCAGTGAGCATTGATGTCTCAATTATCCCTAAGAATAGGGTAATTATCACTTGTGATTCAATTTAAGAATTATGTGGGTGAAGACCCATAAAGAAGCAAGTTAGTGTTGTTGGAACACTTAACAAAATTTCGATCCTAATTGGGCTTATAATGTTTAAAAGATGTTTACTTTTCTAATCCTTATGAAACTTGATTTAGCCTAAGTCACTACTTAGCCTAAGTCACTACTAAGAAGTCACTACTAAGCCCTTAAGACCTAGGTGAGTGTCTTAATTAGTTTTGAAAAGGTTAGGCTTTAGGTGGTCACGATTCATGATTTGAATTTTATTTGAAATTTAAAAAAAGGGTATTAAATTGATTAATTATTGACTTCAAAAGTCATATCCCTATGTCCTGAATTCATTTAATTTTAATAAACTTCCAAATTTTAATAATTTAGAAATTTTTTAACTTATTTTTTTAATTAAGAAAGTGTGGTTGGTTTCTACCAATTAACCCCTTGTGTTTCAAACATCAAATAAATATAGGTGACTCCTAATTTCTTGAAATTTTTACTGGAGGAACTTTGACCAAATTTCATGATGTTTTGAATTTTATTTGAATTTTAAGAATTATTTTAATTTCTAGGGTATTTGTTAAATATAAAATATTTTAAATGGGGAAAATTAAGTCTTGTATTTTTGAAAAGTCTCCCTAAGGTTAGAGAACTCAGAGAAGAAGATTTATATTTTTCTAAATTTTATTTGATTTATTGGAATTATTTTAGTGAAAACTCATTTTTAGCCTTTAAAAATCATTTTCAAGCTTTAAAATTTAATATCTTTATTTAGAAAACCAGGAAAAATATTCTAATTATTCCTAAGTGATTAGGAAGCAATTTAGAACATTTCCATGAGTTTTATTAATATTGTGATTTTCAGGGATTTTTAATTATTTAAATATTAAAAATAGGCTAAAAATCAAGTTTTTATTTTAAATATCATTTTATTTTTAGAAAATACCTCTGATCACATAGAACTCAAAAAATAAGTTTTTATAAATTTTTTAGTTATATTTTGATTTTTAAGAAATCATTTAAATGCCAAAAATGATGTTTATCTTTAAAAATCAACTGAAGTTATCAAATGAATTCAAAATATTTTGGAATTTTTATGGTGAGTTTTATGGATCATTGGATCATAAATAACAGTGGAGAAAAAAAATCAAGTCATTTAAATGTTTATATCTTTCAAAATTAATTTCCTTAATGATTTAGAGTTTATAAAAATTAAGTATATTTTAAATGACTTGACCCATGAAATTATTTTTAAAAGCTTCTCTGGTCATGGTGGACCTTCCAAAATTTTCTTGGAATTTTCTAATCAATATGCTAATTTTCATGATTTTTTTGAAGAAATAATGTGGAATAACTTGAAAAATATGGACCTCTATATAGGAACCTCTTCTGACTTTAGAAAAATCAGAGGATGTTACCCTTGGTAGAGGCTACAACATGCTTAAATTTCAAGCCAAGGTGATGTATCAATATGCATAGAGAATCAAATGATTTAAATTAGTATTTAATTAATTAAAAATAAAATCAGCATAATCTGCTCGTGAAAATTATTTCACATTGTTCTCCTTTATTCACTGAGCAAGTGGGTGTTTTTATTTTATTTTTGTGATTTTTCTACACAAAGTTATGAATTTTCTAAGTTAAGGGTATTTAAATAAATAAAAAAAGCCCTATTTATCTATTTAATTAAAAAAGCCCTATTTTCCTACTTATCCACGCGGCACCCCGTCAACCTACGGCGGCTCCGAAGCTCCACACGGTGCACTCCCATTTGACGCGGCAGTCCACGCTAGCAGCCAAGCATCCCGTTGTTCGTGTAAAGAAGCTCTGTCCGACTTCATCTTGGTCGTCCATTCGATACAAGCTTGATAAAACGGCTCCCGATGACCGTCCACTCTAAAACCCTAAGATCTCAGCCTAGGCTCAATCAAATCACGTCAGTTTTGATCCTATGGACTCGTCTAAGTGGACAAACACATCCATACGGTAATCATGCAATTAAATTAAGTCTAATCTAATGTAGAATCAAAATAGGCTCAGGAGGGGGAGAAGTTTTAAACCTTTTCTATGAGAAGTGAAGCTTTAATCGGTCTTGGCATGTTCGTTAGGGTCCAAGGAGGCTAGGGATTAAGTCTCTTGCTATGGTGTAAGGCCTAGGTATGAATTCGATCACGGCCAGATTTGGGTGTTGGTCTAAAGTTATGGTAGAGGCTTTGGGGAAGGGGGGTTTGATGGGGCTTTGGCTTCTTTTACTTTGGTGGAGTGTGGAGGTGTAATGAGCTCTGTCCTGGTTTTTGGCAAGATTTTGAGCTCAAAATTGAACTCCGACAGTGGAAATTGATGAGGGAAAACTGTTGGAATGCACTGAGGGGATCTTAGGGAAACTCTGTGGTCAATTTAGAGAAGTCTCTTTAAGAAATTTTTAGTACTTCTTGTAACGAACATGGAGGTGGCCTTTTATAAAAATGGGGTTATGGTGGCTGTCATGGCCAATTAGGAGGTGTAATGTGGTGCTTAGGTGGAGGGCAAAGGAGCTCTACAATTCAATTTGGCTAAGTTGGCCTCTAGGTTTGATTTCGGTGAAGCTCCATGGAGGTGGCTCTCAGTTTGGCCATTTTTAGGCCACTAAACTAGCCGGTCGGCCAGGGTGAGGCGGCGAGGGGCTCAGGGCATCCAGAGGAATCTATCACAACAGTTTAATTTTTGATTTGACAAGGATATAAATGTGTTTTGATTTGACAAGGATATCTTAAGCATTTGTATTTCCCCTTAATTTGGGGGATAATTTGGGGGATTTTTGGTCCATGGCTTAGTTTAGGTGGTTAGATGGGTTTTGGCTGAGTCTTAGGGGTCAACTCATGGTTGAGGTGGAGTTAATTTGGTCGCTTTAGGGTGGTTAGGTCACATTTAGTGCATGGGTCCAAGTGGGTGCAAATGATCAAGTCTTGGGTTTGGTCTAGGCTAGCTATTTCAATTGGCCTAAATAAATCATGCATTTGGTGTGGATGATCATAATGAACAACTTTGGTGAAGGATTGTAGTGGTTTTGAGCTCAATTGAAGGGTCAATTGAGGGAATTTTGAATTTTAATCAATTTCGTTATGTTGGGCTAGGCTTGGGTCTAGCTTGGGCTAAACTTGGGATAATTCCAAATTAATTGTCTTGGGATAATTCCAAATTCCCCATGAAGAGTTTTCAACATGAATTGAATGCCAATTTGGGGGTTAAGGCAATTAATTGGGTGAAATTTGGGGACTTAGCCAATTTGGGGCAAAATTTGGGAATTTTGGATTTAGGCCAAAATCAAATGGATTTGAGGCTTCACCAAGGCCAATTGATGGTTGCTTTTTATGTTTAGGATTGTTATAAAGATTTTAAAACATTAATTGGGGCCAATTAACTAGGCTATGGGTTTAATTTGGTGAGATTACATCATGTGACCAAAATTGGGGGTTTGACCTATACCAAAATTGGGCTCAAATCATGGGTCAATTAAGCATGGATTTGGTATAGTTTGGCCATATGCATGATAAATTTGAGTTTAGAATTGAAACTGGGGAAGATTGGGGTCAAGGTCAATTTTTAGGATTGAAATTGAGGTCAATTGAGATCAAATTGATGGACATTTGAGTTGAATTTGGGGAAATTTGGGTCTTAAAAGGCAATTTGGGGGTTTTAATCAAAGATGGTCAGATTGGCCAAATTGGGTCATGTGATAGTTGAGGAAAATGAAATTGGTAATACTTGGGAGGTTTTGGGATTTTTTGGGAATTTTTGGAATATTTGGAATTTTGGCCCAAAGAGGGGTATTTTGGTAATTTGGCTAATTTGGTGATTTTGGGTAATTTAGATATTTTCAAGTATTTGAAAAGATTTCTGAACAAGTTTGGGTATTTTTGCTAGATTTGAAGATTTTGGCCAAATTTGGGGTCCTAAGGGTATCTGGGTAGTTTGGTGAATTTGGTGGCAAAAGGCTAGGTTGGGCATTTTGATAGAGTTGGAGTACAAACCACCATAAATAAGCCATGAACAAATAGAAAACCGACTTTGGGTCCTCTATGTAGCAGTTTTAGCTAAACCCTAGCATAGGGCTAATGGGTTTAGGGAAACACCTACAGGAGTCTCCCAAAAGTAACAAAAGACCAAAGTCTAGAAGTTATGGATTTAAGGTAATGAGTGATTGTGAGTGCAAACAAGTGCCTTAGCCCTAGAACAAGACCCAGGGTCAACCTTAAGGTCCAGCAGTCCTAAGGGTGACTCATCTTGAGATCCCCCATAATGACCCCACCTACTAAGTGCTAGAGATTAGGACTAATATGTGGAACTTCAAGTTGAGTAAAGAGGACCGTAGAATTTCTAATGGTGAGAGTTTCATGTCTAGTTTTCTAAGAATAGTCAATAGGAAATTCCTATGGCTAGACATTAGGTTACTAAAGAGGAAAAACTAAACCACAACCAAAAGTGAGGTAAACAGATACTTTTGGGAGTCTCCTGTAGGTGGTCCCCTAAACTCACTAGCCCTAGGCTAGGGTTTGGCTAAGACCACTACATAGAGGACCCAAAATAGAGTTTCCATTGGTCCATGGCTTATTAATGGTGGTTGGCACTCCAACTCTACCAAAACACCCAACCCAATCTTTTGCCCCTATATTCCCTCAAATTACCAAAATACCCTTCTTTACCCCAAAACTCAAAAAATTCCCAAAACCACCTAAATATTATCAATTTCATCTTTCTCAACTATCACATGACCCAATTTGGAAAATTTGACCATCTTTGACCAAAACCCCCAATTTGCCCTTTAAAGGCCCATATTTTTCCTAAATTACCTAAAATGTCTATCCAATTGGTCTCAATTTACCCCAATTTCAATTCTAAATTCAAAGTCACCCTTGATATGAACAATCTAAACCAAATCCAAGCTC
>NW_018248510.1:90787-91639 GCF_001263595.1 Phalaenopsis equestris
ATCCCCATACATCAAACTTGACCTTCAATTGGCCTTGGTGAGACCTCAATTTCATTTGATTTCAACCTAAGTCCAAAAACCCCCAAATTTACCCCAAATTGGCCATGTCTCAAAATCTCACCAAATTGAGGGCCTTAACCCCAAAATTTCCACTCTATCCCTTCATGCAAAATCTTCACAACATCTCCCTTGATCATGTGGACCATTAAATTTGGATTTAGCCCAAGGCTAGCCCAACCTAGACCCATGTCTAACCCAACATGCCCAAATTGGCCAAATTTCAAAAATCCCTCAAATTGACCTACTAATTGAACTCAAAATCACTTCAAACCTACACCAAAAATCTTCATAACAATCATCTACAGAATGATGATCAATCAATTGGGTCAATTGACATGGCTAACTTAGCCCAAACCCAAACTTTGATCACTTGAACCCACATTGAACCTATGCATTAAAAATGGCCTAACTACCTCAAAGTCATCAAATTAACTCGACCTCAGCCATTGGTTAGACCCTAAGATTGAGCCAAAACCCATCTAACCACCTAAACTAAGCCATGGACCAAAAGATTCCCAAATTAAGGGATCTTATTTCCAAAAATGCACATTCTTAAGATACCCTTACCAAAACTAAACCCCATTGCATTAAATTGCTTTGACAGATTCCCCTGGATGCCCTGAGCACCTAGCCCACTCCCCCTACCATGGCCAGCCGGCCTAGTTGCTGAAGAAGCTCAAAATCGAGAGCCACCCCTATGGAACTTCACCCAAATCAAACCTAGAGGCCAGCTCAGCCAAATTAAATTGTAGAGCTCATCTGCCCTCCACCTAAGCAGCACAATGCACCCCC
>NW_018248510.1:91717-94372 GCF_001263595.1 Phalaenopsis equestris
AACTGACCATAGAGCTTCCCTAAGATCCCCTCAGTGCATTCCAACTGTTTTCCCTCACCAATTTCCACTACCGGAGTTCAATTTTGAGCTCGAAATCTTGCTGGAAATCAGGACAGAGCCCAATACACCTCCACAGTCCACCAAACTCAAATTAACTTAACCTAAACCTTCACAATAGTGAAAGAAGCTTAAGACCCATCAAATCCCCCTCTCACAGAGCCTCCACCATATCTCTAGACCAACACCCAAATCCGGCCATGATCGAAATCATATCTAGGCCTTACACCAAGACCAGAGACTCAATCCCTAGCCCCTTTGGATCACAACAAACATGCCAAGACTCTCTGATTGAAGCTTCACTTCTCAGAGCAAACGTATAAAACTCCTCTTCCTCCCGAGCCTATTTGAACTCTCCATTTGTTTTGAGTTCATTTCATGGCTTGATAATGTTATGGGTGATCGTCTAGTCTAGGAGAGCAATTTAAAAAAAATTCATCCAATTTGGATAAGAAATGAGAGAGATCTTAAGGCTAGAAGATGGACGGTTCTTAGACTAGGCTAACGGGGACGATGATGGGGATTTGTTCGATCGCGCGTGTATCGGATGGACGGTCGAGATGAAGCCGACAGCGCTTCAAAACATAAACCGTGAGTCGAGTCAGTGTTGATGTGGATGGTAGTGTTGAATAGGAGCACGTCGCGTGTAGCTTCGGAGCCGTCGTAAGCTGATGTGGCGCCGAGCGTTTAAATAGATAAATAGGGATTTAAAAAATCAAAACATTATCCCTAGCTTTAAACATTCATATCTTGGTGTACAAAAATCACAAAAATAAAAAAAAATACCCTCTTGCTCAATGAAGAGAGGAGAATAATGTGGAAATAATTTTAAGTCCAATGCATATTTTATTCATATAATGCATATTTTATTTTTAATTAATTAAACAGTGATTTTGATGTTTTGATTCTCCATGCATGTAGTGAAATTTAACCATGGCTTGAAATTTTAGCATTTTGTTGCCTTTGTCTTAGGGAACATTCCCTGATTTTTCCAAAGTCAGAGGAGGTCCCTAGATAGACAATCATATTTTGCAAGTCAATCATATTTTGCAAGCTAGATAGACAATCATATTTTGCAAGTTTATGTGTATTATTTGGTTAAAGTAATCATGGAAATTAGTATGTTGCTTAGAAAAATCCAAGAAAATTTTGGAAGGTTTATAATGACCGGAGAGCCTTTAAGAAAATTTCTCATGAGCCAAGTCATTCAAAATAAACCTGATTTTTACAAATCTTAAATCACTAAGATAATTAATTTTAAAAAATACAAACAACAAAATGACTTGATTTTTTGTCTCCACTGTTATACAGGATCCAGAGAACTAACCATAAAAATTCTAAAGCATTTTGAGTTCATTTGATAATGTTAGTTGATTTTGAAAGATAAATAACATTTTTGACACTTTAATGTTTTTTAAAAAACAAAATATAACTCAAACATTTATAAAAACTTGTTTTTTGAGTTCTCTTTTGGAGTTCTCTGTTACCAAAGGAATTTTCTAAAAATAAATTTGAAATTAAAATAAAAGAAAATTCATTTTCAACCTATTTTAAATATTTAAATAATTAAAAATCCATAAAAATCACAAAATAATAAAATTCATGGAAATGTTCTAAATTGTTTCCTAAGCACTTTGGAACAATTAAAATATTGGAACAATTAAAATATTTTTCGAACAATTAAAATATTTTTCCTAATTTTCTAAATAAAGATACTGAATTTTAAAGCTTAAATTTTTTTTTAAAGGTTAAAAAATGGATTTTCACTAAAATAATTCCAATAAATAAAATAAAACTCAGAAAAATATAAAATTTTCTTTTCTGAGTTCTTTGACCTCAGGAAGATTTTTCAAAAATATAAAACCTAATTTTCTCTATTTAAAATATTTTTATTTAATAAATACCCCAGAACTTAAAATAATTCTTAAAATTCAAATAAAGTTCAAAAAATCATGAAATTTGGTCCAAAAGCTTCTCTGGTCTCTGTCTCCCCTGTAAAAATTTCAATAGATTAGGATTTACATTGGTCAAGTTAGGAATTTTATTTGAAAAATTCTATTTTTGCATGAAAATAATTATATAAATTAAATTAAATTTTCAAAAATCACATTTTCTCCTTTAATGTCTTAATTGTCTCATTAATGAGGTAGTTTCAAAGTCATTTGAATTAAATTTGGCAAATTATGAAGTGTTAGAGCCTTAGCGGCAAATGTGTAATTTTAGAAATTTAGCCTTAATTAACATTTAGGCTTAATTCAAGAAAGGAAATGCGTAACCTTTGATCTTAATTTGGATGTTTGAAACACAAGGGGTTAATTGGTACAAAAACCAACCTCACTTTCTTAAAAAGATAAGTTAATAAATTTCTAAATTATTAAAATTTGGAAATTTATTAAAATAAAATGAACCCAAGATTTAGGGGTATGACTTTTGAAGTCAATAATTAATCAATTTAATACCCCTATTTTGATTTTCAAATAAAATTCAAATCATGAATTATGACCACCTAAAGCTTAATCTTTTCAAAGCTAATTAAGACACTCACCTAGGTCTTAAGGGCTTAGTAGTGACTTAGGCTAAATCAAGTTTCATTTAAAT
>NW_018248510.1:94403-102406 GCF_001263595.1 Phalaenopsis equestris
ATCTTTCAAACACTACAAGCCCAATTAGGACCAAAATTTGGTTAAGTGTTCCAATAACACTAACTTGCCTCTTTAAGGGTCTTCACCCACATAATCTTCAAAATTAAATTACAGATGATAATTACCTTACTCTTAGGGATAATTGATACATCAATGTTCATTCAACATTAAGGTATTTATAGGATGAATTATTTGGCAACATAATAAGTTTAAAAGAACTTGGGATTTTCCACCAGGCAGCGAGAGAGTAGCACGGACCTGCTCCTCTCTCTAGATCTGTTGGATATCTCTTGGATATCTCGGAGATCTACTAAACTTAAAATATTTTTCTTGGCAACATCATCCTTAATTAAATTTTGAAGGACCCACCAAGATATGGCCTAGGGTTAGATAGGTCGCCAAACTTTATATTCATGTTTCATATAAACTGCCTTAACATGTCTTTTGAGTTTCAGGTGGTGGAACGAGAAGACTCGTGAGGTACGCTTTTACAGTATTCAACATTGTCTTTCTTGTACTTTCATACTGCACTTTTATACCTGCAATTTGCATGCTAAACAATGATGTCACCCTGCATGAAAACTAAAACTATCAGGCTAACCACAAAATAAAAACACCACAAAATAAAAATCAAAATCAAATCTAAAATCAACCAAGATAAAATTCACCTGCACAACATTCAAAATATGCACAACATTCAAAATATATTATTTTACATGCAAAACTAAACAAAAATTGAAAAATTCAAAACATATTTTCAAAATCAAATTTACAGTTTCAAAACAGCAAAATACATAATACGTTCTTTTGAATTTACAGGAATCCCTCGAATGAGGTAAACTACGGTTGTCAACAAGATCTCCCTAGTTTAAATGAGCTTAACGACTCGTTTAGACTAAATAAATTCAAGAGAAATAGTGGTACCAGAATGAGGGAATCGTGGAATTCTGACCAGTGTCGCCCTAATCAACTTTAACATGCCCCCATAAAATTTAAAGAACTTCTACCATAGGGCCACCTCATAACTTGACACACTAGAAAACTCAAACTCGTCGCGGCAAGGAGCTTGGAGCTAGCATGGTGGGCAGCACGGCCATCTTCAACAACAAGATCTGTCTTCCCCAGCTAAACCAATATTCCTTCCTTAGATATAAACAACAAAGTCATAGAACTTTGAGGTTACTTGCTTATGCAACGTAAACCCTCACCTTATATTTAGGCCTTTGTATAGCCCTACTATACAATATAAGCCCTAACTCGTCTTAAGATTCTAAGGTTGTCGTCCGTCACGGCCTAAATCCTCACATCTTTCAGGCTATTTGTGTGATCGTTTCACATGAATGAAAGCCCTAACAAATAAAATTGGCAGGATGAAAAACCTAAATATTTCTCCTCAAAACTGAAGCCAAACATTAGGATAGCTTGGTAAGTCACCAGAGTTCTCTTCTAGATCCATGAAATCCCCTAGCTCTTCCTTTTTGGACTCTATAAAAACATTTTAAAAAAATTTTCCAAATTTGAACCAATCCCCTTTCACACCTCTACGACTGATCTCATTGAAACGTCCTAACCTTTGAAACTCCTTGATGATAATATTTTCTGATTTTTATCGAGAGTCTTCTTAGGTGACTTTGGTCATTTAACATGTAATTAACTATATAGGCTTGCCCTTATAGGAAGCATGTCCGAACCCAGTTTAATATAAACTCTATTTAATCTTTTATATTAAATAAGAGAAATTATTGACAAATAAAATAGTTTTGCACACCAAACGGACATCATATATCCCTTAGTTTATTTGATCGAGCCTCATCCTCAAGTCTTGTGTTTATCCTTCGGAATAGATACAGGATTTGAGGTACAGTGCTCTTTCATTTAAAATATGAAAAATATGGGGTCAGTTTGATTTCATACTTCAACGTCCTTCCAAAGCAAGCGACGGGATTTCGATTCCGGTGACCGACAGCTTCTTACGGGCAACTCCCCTCCAACCCCGACTCACGCCAAAAATCGCGCCGACAGCAGTGAATCAGACTAGCCCATGCACTATCTAAAATAGGGTAGATAATTATAGCATCTAACCACTTTAAAATATATTTCTTAACAACTTCTTTCATAATATGATTTAATCTTATTAGAGGATCAACCTTAGGTTTGCAGTTCTCTTCCATATGAATTCTATGCAGACAAATTGAAGGACTGATTACTTTTTTATCAGCAATAGTCCATCCTAAGACTTCCTTGTAACTCTTCAAAGTTTTCATTAAACTCATTTCTTCTTTTGTAGTTAATTTTGAGTAAATTATAACAAGTAATGTTGAGGAATCACCTAAAAAAATATACTTTAAATGTTCGAGAAATAACATCCTCATGAGGTTTTTCAATTGATGGACAAAAAGATGTATATTTTTCTGTCTTGTCCAAAACTTCAAAACTTTCTAGAACATAGTTTGAATCTTCCTTTTAAAAATATTCACATTGATCAAATTTCTCTTCTTGCTCGGGTTCCAACTCTTTCATTTCAAATTTCTCTTCATAAGTTTTTTTTTAAAATGGCAATCACTTAGATATGTTATCACATTCATTTTATTGTTGTTCACCTCACTTTTGGTTGAGATTTAGTTTTTCCTCTTTAGGAGCCTAGGGTCTAGCCATAGGACTTTTCTGTTGACTATGTCTAAAAAACTAGAAAAGGAACCCTCATCATTAGAAATTTCAAACTTCTCTTTACTCAACTTGAAGTTTCACAAGTTTCACATAGTGGTCCATAGTGGTCCTAACCTTTAGCACTTAGTAGGTGGGGTCATTAAGGGAGAGCCCAAGGAGATTTCTCATAGGACTGCTAGACCTTAGGGTTGACTCTGGGTTTTGTTCTAGAGCTAAGGTACTCACCTCACTCACAATCACTCACAAATACAAACCCAAAATTTCTTGACTTTGATCCTTTAATCCTTTGGGAAACTCATGTAGATGGTCCCCTAAACCCACTGGACCTAAACTAGGGTTTGGCTAAGACCAATACATAGAGGACCCAAATGGGGTTTCCATTGTTTCATAGCTCATTTATGGTGGTTGGCACCCCAATTCTATCAAAAGTACTCAACTTGGCCTTTTTGCCCCTTAACTCCCCCAAATTACCTTAGCACCCTTGAAACCCTAAATTTGGCCAAATTTACCAAATTTACCCAAAAGATCCAAATTTGTTCAAAAATCATTTCAAACCTTTTGAAAATATCCAAATTACACTTTGAATACATCTAAATTTGCCAAAATCACCAAAAAAATGGCCAAATTACCAAAATGCCCCTCCTTAGCCCAAAATTTCAAAAAATTCTAAAAAATCCCAAAAATTTCCAAAACCTTCCAAATATTCCCAATTTTATTTTTCTAAACTACCACAAGACCCAATTTGACTAATTTGATCATTTTGACCAAAACCCCTAAATTGTCTTTAATAGCCCAATTTCCCCAAATTTACCTCAAATATCCATAAATTTGGTCCCGATTTCCCCAAATTTCAATCCTAAACTCAAATGAACCTTCCATATGATCAATTTAAACTAAATTCAAGCTCAATTGGCACATGCTTTGAGCCCAATTTTGATCTAGGTAAAACCCCCAATTTTGGCTACATGACCTAATCCCACCAAATTGAACCCCATGGCCAACTCCATTGGACTTAATTTGAATCCTAAACTCTTCATAGCAATCCTACACATCAAAATTGACCTTCAATTGGCCTTAATGAGGCCTAAATTTTATTTAATTTCAACCAAATCCAAAAATCCCCAATTTTGCCCCAATTTGGCTATGTCTCCAAATTTCACCAAATTGATTGCCCTAACCCCAAAATTGGCACCCAATTTATGTTGAAAACTCTTCATGGCATTCCTATTGACCATTTTCAACAATCAATTTGGAATTAGTCCAAGCCTAGCCCAATCTTGACCCAAGTCTAGCCCAACATGCCCAAAGTGACCAAAATTCCAAAATCCTCCAAATTGAAACCCCAATTGAACTCAAAATCACTTCAAATATTGATCACAGATAATCCAAGAATTTAACATCTTCATTACAATAATCCACATAATTTTGATCAATCAACTGGGCTCAATGTCATGGGTAACCTAGCCCAAACCCAAGCTTTAACCAAATTGACCTACATAGACCCCTTCACCAAAAGTTGACCCAATCTAGCCAAATTGGCCAACCAAAAACCACCACAGCCAAATTTTGAACCTTATTGACTAGGCTAAACCCCATGAAACCACCCAAATGAGACATGGACCAAAGTATCCCCAAATCAAAGGGTTTTACTTCCAAAATTGCTTAAGCCTACGAGATTTTTGCCAAAACTAAACACCTGCCCAAATAAAATGTTGTGACAGATTCCCCTGGCTCACCTGACCTCCTGGCCACCTCCCCTAGCCTTTCTGGCTGGCCTAGTCACCGGAGGAGCCAAAACAGTGAGCTACCCCAAGAAACCCAAACCCAATTCAAACCTAGAGGCCACCTCATCCCATTTGAAGTTTAGAGCCTTTCTGCCCTCCACATAGGTAACACTTTGCACCCATACATTGGCCCACAGAGCCGCCCAGAGCCATTGGCCCACAGAGCCGCCCTAAGCCTTTTTTTTACAACCTCCACCTCCATGGCCATGGAAGGGGTGCTAAAAATTTCTTAAGGATACCATCTGAAACCACTCCTTGAGCTTCCTTGAGACCTCCACAGTGTAACCCAACCACTCCATTGCCCTAATTATCCTTGTCGAAGCTCAATTTTTTAGCTTAAATCCTTACCGGAGATAGGACATTCTCCACCACACCTCCACAGTGCAGCAAATCCAAATTAAACTCACCCACACTATCACCACACTGAACTAAGATAAAGCCCTACCAAATTCCCCTTAGACAGAGCCTCTAAAGAGCCTCTAAAATAGCTCAAGACCAACACTCAAATCCAACCTTGATTGAATTCAGGTTTAGACCATTCACCATGATCAGAGGCTCAATTCTTAGCCTCCTTGGACCTCCACGAATGTGCCGAGCATCTCTGATTGATCCTTCCCTTCTCAGAGCAAAGATATTGAACTTCCCCTCCTCCTGAGCCTATTTTGATTCTCCATTTAATTAGAGTTAATTTAATGGCATGTTTACCATATAGATGTGTTCGTCACACTTAGACTAGTCCATAGGATCAAACCCGAGGTCATTTGGTGCAAAAATGAGGGAGATATTGAGGTTTTAGTGTGGACAGTTACGAGTTCACTCTATTTGGGGACGATGACGAGGAATCGTTGGATCGCACATGTATCAAATGAAGGGCTCTGATTGCGTCAGATAGGAACGCGGTTCATAAAGCGCGGGTCGAGTCAGCGGCTACGTGGAAGACGACATCCAACTAGAGTGTGCCACGCATATTTCAGAGCCACCTACGATCTAGTCAGCATCACATGTTTAAGTAGGAAGTTAGGGATTTTTTGATTTAAATAAATAGCCCTAACTTCAAAAATCCATATCTTGGTGTAGAAAAATCACAAAAAATAAAATAAAAAAACCGTCTTGCTCAATGAATAGAGGAGAATAATGTGGAAATGGTTTGAAAATTATTTTAAGCATATTTTATTTTTTATTAATTAAATATTATTTTGAGTCTTTTAAAAAGCCATGCATGTAGACACCTCACCATGGCTTGAAATTTTCGCATTTTGTTGCCTCTATCTTAGGGAACCTTCTCTAATTTTTCTAAAGTCAGAGGAGACTTCTAGACAGAGATACATATTTTTCAACTTTATGTCTATTATTTGCATAAATTAATTATAATAATTAGCATGTTACTTAGAAAATTCTAAGAAAATTTTGGAAGGTTTATTGTGGTTAGAGAACCTTTGCAAAATATTTCATGGGCTAAGTCATTAAGAATACACTTAACTTTCACCAAACCCTAAAATAAAAATAGAATTAATTAAGGAAATATAAACATCTAAATGATTTGGTTTTTAATCTCCACTGTAATCTGATGTACAAAGAACTAAATTTCAAAATATTTGGAGATTATTTGATAACTCAAATTGATTTTCCAAGTAAAATGACATTTTTAACACTAAAATGATTTTTAACAATTAAAATATAACTCAAAAAATTATAAAAATTAGTTTTTGGAGCTCTCTATGATCAGATGAATTTTTTAAAAATAAATTTGTAATTAAAATAAAATTTTCATTTTTAAGCCTTTCTTTAATATTTAAATAATTAAAAAATGATAAAAATCACAAAAATAATCAAATTCATGGAAATGTTCTAAATTGTTTCCTAAGCACTTAGGAATAATTGAAATATTTTTCCTAATTTTCTAAGTGAAGATATTGAATTTTGAAGCTTAAAATAATTTTTTAAAGGCTAAAAAATTGATTTTCACTAAAATAATTCTAACAATTCAAAGAAAAACTAAAAAAAATATGAAATTTATTTCTCTAGGTTCCTTAATCTTAGAGATGTTTAATAAAAATGTAAAACTTAATTTTCCACATTTAAAATATTTTATAATTAATAAATACTCTAGAACTTAAAATAATTCAAATAACTCAAATAAAACTCAAAAAATCATGAACTTTGGTCATAATGATTCTTTTGTCTAAGTCTACATCTAGTAAAAATTTTAGGTGATTAGGGGCCTTGGTCAAGTTAAGGAATTTTCTTTGAAAAATCATATTTCTTACATGTAAATAATTATATAAATTAAATTAATTTTTGAAAAATCATGTTTTTCTCCTCTGATGTCTTAATTGACCCATGAGTGAGGTGGGATAAAAATTTCAAAGTCATGTGAATTAAATTTGACAAATTATGAAGTGGTAGAGCCTTAGGGGCAAATGTGTAATTTTGGAAATTTGGCCTTATTTAACATTTAGGCTTAAGTCAAAAGGGGAAATGGGTAACCTTTGATCCTAATCAAAATATTTGGATGATTGAAACATAAGGGATTAATTGGTAGAAACCAATCTCAATTTTCTTAATTAAAAGGATAAATTTGTAATTTCCTTAAATTATTAAAATTTGGAAGTCTATTAAAATAAATAATCCTAGACATAGGGGTATGATTTTGGGTGTTGATAACTCACTAATTTGATACCTCTATTTGTTTTTCAAGTGACTTTAAAAAAAAAAGAATCATCATCTATTAAAATTCAACCTTTTTAAAAATAACTAAGACATCCACCAGGATCTTAAGGGCTTAGTAGTGACCTAGGCTAAATCAAATTTGGTTAAATGAGGATTAGAAAAGTAAATGCAACTAAAAATTGAACATCTTAAAAACACTGCAAGCCCAAATTAAAAAGTTGGTGAAGTGTCTTGATAACATTAACTTGCCCCTTTAAGGGTTTTCACCCGCATAATCCTCAAATTAAATTACCTCAAATTAAATTATAAGTGTTAGGGATAATTGAAACATCAATGTTCATTGAGCATTAAAGGTATTTATAGGATGGATTATTAAGCAACATAATAAGTTTAATTATTAATTATTAAGCAACATAATAAGTTTAAAAAGAGCTCGAGACATTTCACCAGGCAGTGAGAGGGAAGCATGGACCTACTTCTTTCTTTAGATCTGTTGGATACTTTGAAGGTCTACTAAACTTAATATGGTTTGCTTAACAAAAATCATCCTTAATCAAATTAATAGGGACCTACCAAGATATGACCTAGGGTTGGGTAGATCACTAAAATCTTATTTTTTGCTTTATATAAAATGCCCTCACATGCATTTTGAGTTTCAGGTGGTGGAACGAGAAGACTCGCCAGGTACGCTTTTTATAGTTTACAGTACCATCTTTCTTATACTTTCATACTATACATTTTTTTATGCTTATAATACTTGCATGCTAAACAACAACAATGTCACTCTGCATGAAAACAAAAACTATTAGGATGGCCACCAATCCAAAACAAAAATAAAATCAACCAAGATAAAATTCACCGCCACAACATTCAAAATATAAA
>NW_018248510.1:102870-147978 GCF_001263595.1 Phalaenopsis equestris
AGGTTGTCTACTTATGCAACATAAATCCTCAACTTATCTTTAGGTCTTTGTATAGCCCTGCAATGCAATATAAGCCCTAACTCGTCTTAGGATTCCAAGGTTGTCGTTTGTCACGAACTAAATCGTCACATCTTTCAGGCTATTTGTGTTATCGTTTCACATGAATGTAACCCTAACAAATAAATTTAGCAGAATGAAACACCTAAATATTTCTCCTCAAAACTGATGCCAAATAATAGGATAGATTGGGAAGCCTCCAAGGTTCTCCTCCGGATACATGACATCCTCTAGTTCTTCCTCCTTTGGATTCTACAACAAACGTTTCAAATTTGAACCAATCACTTTTCACACCTCTCTGTCCGATCTCGTTGAAAAGTCATATCCTTTTGAAATCTTTGAACATAATATTTCCTGATTTTTATCGAGAGTTTTCTTAGGTGACTTCGAATATCTAAGACATAATTAACTATAGGGGCTTGCCCTTATAAAAAGCTCGTCCAAACCCATCTTAATATAAACCCTATTTAATTATTCATGTTAAATAGGGGAAATTGTCGGCAAATAAAATAGTTTCACAGACCAAACGGATTTCATATATTTCTTAGTTTATTTGATCGAGCCTCATCCTCAAGTCTTGTGTTTATCCTTCGGGATAGATACATGGTTTGATGTACAGCGCTCTTTCATTTAAACTATGAAAAATATGGGGTCAGTTTGATTTCATATTTTTCTAAACTTAAATTTATATGTAAATTAAATGTCCTTCCAAATCAGGTGACGGGATTTTGATTCCGATGAGCGACAGCTTCTTAAGAGCTACTCCACAACCAAAAGTAGTTCTGACAATAGCATTCATCATCTTTACATTTTGCAATATATTTCATTGATTTGGAAATATTAAACGTAACTGTTAATCATTGACACTCATAGTTAATTCTCCTTTCTTCACATCTATCTCTTTCTGTAGCTAGGAAAGGTCTCCCCAAAATAATAGGTATCTCCTTATCTTCCACCATATTCAGCATAATGAAATCAACAGGAAAGATAAATTGATCTACTTTCATCAAGATATCTTCTCTAACTCCTTTAGGATATGTTATTGAATAGTCTGCTAACTATAATTTTATAGTAGTAGGGGATATTTCTCTTAATCTCAATCTTTTAAATATTGATAATGGCATAAGGTTAAATCACATAAAGCTTTCCCATACAATATGTCATCTATTGCACATGGAATTGTGAAGCTACTAGGATCTTTAAGCATTTCAAGAAGTTTTCTCTGAATTATAGCACTGCACTCCTCCTAAGTGCAACAATCTCGTTATCTTCAAACTTCCTTTTTCTATTAAGAGTATCCTTCATAAACTTGACATATCTTTGCATTTGTTCTAAGGCTTCAGCAAATGGAATATTAATTGTAAGCTTCTTAAAAAATTCCATAAATTTTGAAAATTGTTTATCTAACTTCTGTTGACAGAGCCTCTAAGGAAATGGAGGTGGTGATTTTTTTAGTTCAACTTTAAGTGGAGAAATAGGTCTCTCTAAGCCTTTTGGTGCATCCTCTCTTCAGTCTCTTTTTGAACTCCACCTTCCAATTCTCTTCCGCTTTGAAGTTGAACGGCTTTTACTTGCTCTTTAGTCTGGACTTTTGGATTTACTTCAGTATTGCTAGGGAGTGTTCTTTGGGATCTAGTACTTAATGAATTTGTTATTTATCCTAATTGATTTTCAATATTTATTATTGTAGCTTCTTGACTTTATAACTGATTTCCCATTTGTAACACCATTTCTTCTGTAAATAACTTTTTCCCATTAAATTGTGGATTACTGTTAAAACCTGGAGGATAAGTTGGTCTATAATTACTATTACATTGGTTGTTTCAGTTTCCCTATGGGTTTACTTGGGTGTTCCCCCATTTGTGTACCACCTAAATTGTTATTCAAGTGAAAGTTGGGATGATTTTTCTAACCTGGGTTATAATAATTTGAATATAAGTTATTTTGCTTGCTATTTGTGGAATTCAAAGTTTCAAATGATGCTTAAAAATCTACCATTTGGCCTAATGAATTATCTTCAATCATTGCAATTGGTTGAGAAAAATTCATCCCAAATTGGTCTACCCAAATTAAAATTCATCCCAAATTGGTCTAACTTCCTTGAAATTGTAGCAACTTAATTTACTAACATTGTAAAAACATCAGACTCATGAATACTGGCTACTTTCTTAGGATTTACCCTTTCAGAAGGCCGTTGAAAATTATTAGTAATCATCTTTTAAATTAAAGCATAAGCATCATAAAATGGTTTTGACATCAATGAACCACCAGCAGTGGTATCGATAATAGATCTAAGAGGTTCAGTTAATCTATTGTAAAAGGTTTGAATTATTAACCAATCTGGTATAGCATGGTGTGGACACTTTCTCAGTAGTTCTTTAAATCATTCTCATGATTCATTCATAAATAGAGCTTCATAAATAGATTACCCTTCAAACTGGCAAAATATGTAATATTGTTTCTTAAACTTCATAGTTTTTTATGGTGAAAAATATTTAGCAAGGAATTTTTGTGCTAAATCACCGCAAGTTTTGATAGATCCAGGTGCTAACAAATGTAACCATATCTTAGCCTATCTCTCAGTGAGAAAGGAAAAAGTCTAAGTCTTATAGCATCATCTGATACACCATCATATTTAAATGTAGCACACAATTTTATAAAATTGGCAAGATGTAAATTTGGATCTTCATTTGGTGCTCCACCAAACTTATTATTTGATACAATTTTGATAATAGCGGGTTTAAGTTCAAATGAATTAGCCACTACAGTGGTTTTTGAATAAAACAATGAAGTTCATCCACAGTAGGTTTGCATAATCTCTTAAAGGTCTAAACTCATCAGCATTTTGATTATTTTGATTTGTCATTTCTTGAAATTTTTTTATTTTTTCAGTAATTTTTAATTTTTTAATTTTCAAATAGTTCTTTCTTTTAGAATTGTAAGGCACTAGTTTTGTAGAACCTAAACTACGCATACATTACTATAAAACACATAAAATAAAATAAAAATAAACAAGACTTTATAAAAAAACAACACTACAATATTCCTATAATAAATATAAAAATATAAGATTTTATAAATATAAAAATTTTGCTTTCTAAAAATCTCTTTAAAAATTAAAAATTTGAATAAGATTTTATAAATATAGAAATTTTGCTTTCTAAAAATCTCTTTAAAAATTATACAATTATCATATTTTACAATTCTCGTTAATCTTCCCCGGCGACGGCAGCAAAAACTTAATCCTGATTCTCTTTATAGATTTCAATGTGATGTATGTGATTATATGATTAATATCCTTAATTATAATTCTTAACTTAAAACAAAGCCAAAAACTTGATCCCAAGCAAAAGCTAGGTAAATTCTTAATTTCAAAGAAAGTAAGAATACATTTATAATATTTAATATGAGATACTACGCAATTATATGTATCGTTATCAAGTAATATAGAATTTTTTTATTAAGCCCCGAATATCAAACCTACATGTAAAATATAATATCAATAACAACAACAATAATAACATAGCCTTAATCCCACTACATGGGGTTGGCCACATGAATCCTTTATCCAATGCTTTCTATTTAGTGTCATGTTTTCCTTTAGTTATAGAAAATTAAGATCTTTTTTTATACAGTAAGTTCAAGGCTTCCTAGGTCTACCTCTGCCTTTCTTAACACAAGTCGAATCTAAAACATCTACTTTCCTAATCGGATCATCAGATGGTCAACATTTATTATGACCAAACCATCTAAGACTACTTTCTCTAATTTTTTTTGTCACATGAGCTACATCAACTTTATCACAGATATATTAATTTTGCATTTTATCTCTAAGTGTAAAGCCACTCATCCACCTAATCATTCTCATCTTGTCAACACTTAACTTATTATTATGCTTCTCTTTTAAATGTCAACATTCAAGGCCATAGAGCATTGTAGGTCTCACCACTGTCTTATAAAATTTTCCTTTCAGTCTAAGCGGTACTTTTCTATCACACAAAAGACTCGAAGCATTCCTCCACTTCAACCAACCAACTTGAATTCTACTACTAACATCCCCATTTATATCACCATCATTTTGAACAACAAACCAAAGATATATAAATCATTCAAACCTTTTAATAATTTGATCACCCAAAGTCACACATCTGTCACTAGAGCTACTACTACTAAAATTACATTCCATGTATTCGGTTTTAGTTCTACTTAAATGAAGGCCTTTTAACTCCAATGTAGACCACCATAATTCAAGTTTTGTTGGGAAGATATAATATGCACTTTATAAAATAGAAGAAATTAGATAATAAAATTCTACTTAGCAAAATAATCTTACATAAACTCTAGATACTAAAAGAGGAATGAAAGTTCAATTCTTTTTTTAAATTTTAATAATTGAGAATAAAGTTAGAAACTAACTAACTTAACTAGATATTTGCAAGATGAAGGCAATATAAATAAAATATCTTTTTCCTCATCATGAATCAGTAACAAGTATAGGAATTCTGGAATTCTGTTGATAGGAATTCTGTTGTGGAAGTATTCAAATTGTGTTGTGCCAAATATGAGCAATAATATGCTTTACCCTTACTAAAGATGCTATAAATAACATTGGTTAATTTAAAGTTTGAATGGTTCTGAAGACCGGCTTAATCTACAGTTTTAATAGACTTAAAGACGGGTTAAGGTAGATACTAGCTCTCACTCTATAGTTCCCTCTTCTCCCTCCAACTGGGGGCTAACATGTCGTATCAAAACCTAAAACTATAAATCAAATTGGGGGCTTTAGCCTGTCACTCTAAAGTCCTCTAATTCTACACCCTTCAAATTTTATTTTTTTATTTATTTGCACTCAACCCCATGAACTACATTCTCATCCATGAAATTAAATATTATTCTTACCATTTGTTGATTGGGACAATACCATCTTAGATCTTACATGTTCTCACAATAGGTATTAACATCTTAATTGGCCAAATCAAGAAGTAAATGAAGTACAAGGTTTAAAATCATCACAACTTCTTCCAACATTAAAATCTAATACTTCATACAACTTCCCTCCAATACTTAATCACTTATCATTTTAAGGAAAAAGATAAAGAAAACTACTCATAATTCATGGAGAAAACACAACCACACTTTAGTTTGAAAGTAGAAATCATGCACACAAACAAGAAGTCTAAATTAAAACCAAATATAGTGACAAAGATAAATAAATTCCTCTCCACCCTCTCCACCAAATGTCTTGAAGTTCCTTTGAATCTCTTCCTTGGCTCACAATACAACATACACTCAAAAATAAAATAAAATAAAGATGGGCGGCGGCGGTGATGTATGTGGTGGTTGGCACTAGTCGATCTGATGGATGGATGATGATTGGCCTCTTCCATGGATGATCCAAGTCTTCTTTTATAAAAATCCAAGAGGTGTCTTGGTGTCACTTCAAAATGTGTCCCCATTCAATGAATCTTCTGGAAGTTGCCTCCTTTCAAAATCTAATTGAATGAATTTTCATGTCCATTAACTTTACATTTCTACCAAGGGTTGCTTCAAAAACATCTTCAAAATTTCGCCCAAATTTAATGAATCATCAAATAACTACTTATGGCACTTAAGTGCAGGGTACACGGCGCTTAGGTGCGACTCTCTCTATTTAACTAGCGCGTAAGCGCAGTCCTGGGCGCTTAGGCGCCTCAGTTCATTTTTGCTCCAAATTTATCCTTTTTCACTCCTTTTACTATTTTTCATCCATTTGATTATACCTGAAAGAAAAACACACAAATACTTTTCATTAAAGTACAATATCTCAAAAATATGTATAAAAATGTGTGCATAAAGACTATATATTTTAAATGTATCAATATACCAGCTATCATCAAATTTCTATTGCTTCTGAGGATCAAGATAAGACAAAATTTACTAGTTATTATGATACTTTTGCTTTTCGACAAATGTCCTTCGATTTATGTAATGCACGTGTAAAATTTTAAAGATGTATGATGTCATTTTTTAGTGACTTATTTGAAAAAGGGATTGAAGTCTTTATGGATGATTTTTCTGTGTTTGAAACTTCATTTGAAACATGTCTAAATCATTTAGAGAAAGTTATAGAATGATGCAAAAAAGGCAAATTTAGTATAAAACTAGGGAAAATGTCAATTCATGGTTGCAGGAGGAATTGTACTTGGGCATAAAATTCCAGAAAATGGCATGGAAGTAGATCCAGCAAAAATTCAAGTTATAGCTAACCAACCTCCACCTACTACTGTAAGAGGGGTTAGAAGTTTAATAAGACATGCTAGTTTTTACAAGTGATATATAAAAGATTTTTTAAAAATTACAGAGCCTTTATGCCAAATTTTGGAAAAAGATACAAAATTTGATTTTAATCAAGAGTGCCTTAATGCCTTTGAAACATTAAAGGAAAAATTAATCACTACCCTATAATTATTTCATCTAATTGGGAGAAACCATTCAAGTGAATGTGTGATGCAAGTGATTATGCAATTAGAGCTGTTTTAGGGTAGAGTTATGACAAAATTTTTAAATTTCTATATTATGCTACAATTACTCTAAATGATGCTCAAATTAATTATTTCACTAGTGAAAGAGAGTTATTAGTAATTATTTATGCATTTGATAAGTTTAGGTCATATCTGATTAGAGCTAAATGTGTTGTGCATATAAACCACTTTGCTCTAAAATATATGATGCAAAAGAAGGATGTGAAACAAAGATTAATTTGATGGTACTTATGATGCAAGAATTTGATTTTGTGGTAGTAGATAGGAAAGGATCTGATAATTAAATAGCTAATCATTTATCTAAGTTGGAACAGGAAGGAACATTTGATCTTGAAAGAGGAATTAATGAAAATTTTCCAAATGATCGACTTTATACTCTTAAGGAATGGGAAATACCACGGTATGTTGATATTGTGAACTACATTGTTAATGGTGTTTCATCATATGGATTGATGAAGCCAAAAGAGAGGAAATTTATTTACGATGCAAAATTTTACAATTGGGATGACCCATATTTATACAAACAATGTAAAGATTTAGTTATGAGAAAGTGTGTGCCTTATGAAGAAATTGAAGAAATTATCCAAAAATGTCATGATTCTGAATTTGGTGGTCATTTTCATAAAATTTTACAATCTGAATTTTAATGGCCTACTCTCTTTAGAGATTTTAATATATATAAAAACACGTGATTTATGTCAGCGAGTGGGCAATATTTCAAAAAGAAATGAAATGCCCCTGAATTTTTCTGTAGAAGTTGAATTTTTTTATGTTTGGGGATTGAATTTCATCGGACCATTTATATCTTCATTTGGATATATCGATGTGAAGCTTAGAGTGTTTCAAAATTTTTAATCAAAAATATGTTTTACAAGATATGGAATGTCGAGAGTAATCATTACTAATGGAGGATCTCATTTTTGGAATAAAAGAATTGAAAAATTGGTTGAAAAGTATGATATTTTACATAAGATTGAGTGGTCTAGTAATACACCTAAAATATATAGCATTTATGTACACATTTTTATACCTATTTTTGAGGATATTATGCTTTAATGGAATGTACTTGTGCATTTTTCTTTCAGGTACAGTCAAATGGATGAAAAATGATGAAAGGAGTGAAAAAGGAACAAATTTAGAGCAGAAATGAAGAAGGTGTGTAAATGAACTGTGGCGCCTCTTTACCATTAAAATTTTTAATCAGAACTCTCTCTTATGCACCAGGACAATAGAGAAGGTCGAGCCTAATCCACAAAATAATATACTATTTTAAATACCCTTTTTATGTCTATTTTTGGTAATATTACACATTAAAGAAGGGTATTTTTTTGTTTTTGTTGTAGGTATTTTAGGTTTAGGCATTTAGAGCAACAATGGCAAAAAGAGCAAAATTTGGAGCAAAAACAGTCAATTTTGGGGTTTGGCGCATGATGCGCCAAAATCTAGAACGCTGGCACATGATGTGTCAGAGTGGCGCATAATGCGCCAAACGTGACTTTTTCATATTAATGTTGTTTGAGACAAATTTTACGCAAATTTTCAAAGGGACACTTGTTCTAAGCACCCAATGGAGTGATTCAATGCATGTGGACGCTTTGAAAGGTTCCAATTTGAAGGGATTTGACTCTTGGATCAAGGAGGCACATCTTTTGAAATTCAAAGTTTTGACTTTTGAATTTTGGAGGGAATGGGGATTATTTTGAGAAGAGAGAACCAGCCAACCAAAGAGAACCTCTAGAGAGACTAGAAGGGGGGACGAAAAGTTAGAGAGAGAAAGGAGGAGATTTTCTTCTATGGTTGTAAGAGGAGAGGGAAAGTGAGAGATTTCATTTTCATTACACTTCTAAGAGAGAATTGGGAGAGATTGTAAAGAGAGAAAGGCTTGGAGAGGACTTCTAGAGATTTTCTTAGGAAGGATTGTGTGATAAGTTGTATTTTTTATTTCTTGTATTTGAAAACTTATTTTCATATATGAAATCTGCGTTTTATCGTATCCTTCTCATGAATTCTGAGTAGTCTTCTTTATCCTTCTCCATACTTTGAAGAAATGGTTTTGTGAATAAGTGATTTTATTTTCTATAGTCTTAAATGTCAATAATTTGTGATGATTTGAACTCCAATCTTCATTTATTTTTTGATCTGGCCAATTGAATTGTTAAAATATGTTGAGAATTATATGTTCTAAAAAGGGGTTATGATTTCCACAACAAAGGGAGAATCACATTTGATTTCATGGGAGAGATAAATAAGGAAATATACTTTGATGAATGTAGAATTGCAAGATTTTAAGGTGACAGATTAGAATCCCCAATTTGGTTCAGTTGATTGGAAACTAACGCGAGCATGTTAGCCCTAAAGGGAGGGAGTAGTGGGAGCTCTTGAGTGACTGTCGGTATCCTTCCAGCCTAACCACGGAATTAGGGACCAAACTCTGGATTAGTCAATGTTCTTTAAAGCTCTCGAAAGAGGGTAAAGAGTAAGATTTCTCCTATTTGACACAAAACAATTTTTAAATATATTTTACAAATGATTTCAATTTCTTCACAAGCTATATTTTCATTGTAAAGGGGAAGGATGTTTTCTCATACTTGAACTTTTCGTCAACAAAAATTTTTATTTTTATTTCGGCAATTTTCTTTTGAAAGTTTAGCAATCAGTTTAATTTACTTGTTATAGTCGTACATCTGCATTGTTAGTAGCATTTCACTTTAGTTGTTTAATTTCAAACTTAGCACTTCACTTTGTTTTTATATTATAATAGAATATAAATAACTAGCTTATATATTTCTAGCTTTCCTGTGGGATCCATATCTAGGACTCCATTAGAGCCCTATATTACTTGAGTGATACTTATACTTGCGTAGTATGTAAAAAGAAATTGGGATTTTAATGAGATTTTTAAAGATAAATTATTTTCATCAAAATTATATTATAGTTCGGGTTACATTGCATCATTATTATTAAGCTTAACAAATTCCCGCTGCATCAAGTTTTTGGCGTCGTTGCCGGGAAAGTAACAAAGAATATTAGTTATTTTAATTTTTTTAATATATATATATATATATATAAGTATTTTAGTTTAGTTTGAACATTTTCTTTGTCAAGTGTATTGCTTATTTTTAATTACTTGTTTTATTTTGTTTATGCATAGTATAAGATCTGAAAACCTAGTACCTTACGATTCTGAATTAGAAAGAACTGTTAGAAAATTTTGAAAACAATAAAAAGAGAAAAATCATTCTAGCAAAATGGCTCACAACTTAAGTAATGTTGGAAATGAAAATTAACATCATTAGAGACCTTTAAGGGATTATGCTAATCTTGCAGCAGATGAAATTCATTTGAGTATACAAAACCCTGTTGCAACTACCAATTCATTTGAGCTTAAACCTGCTATTATCCAAATGGTAAAAAATAATCAGTTTGGGGGAACACCAACGAGGAACACCAAATGAAGATCAAAATTTACACCTTGCTACTTTTCTCGAATTATGTGCTACATTTCAATATAACGGAGTGTCGAATGATGTTGTTAGACTTAAGACTTTTTCCTTTTTCACTGAGGGATAAAGCTAAGATGTGGTTAAACCTGTTAGCACCTGGATCTATCAACCCGGATCTATGATCTATCAAAACTTGGGGAGATTTATCACAAAAATTTTTATCTAAATATTTCCCACCTTATATCAAAAACGTGTCAACACCATGCATTGCCAGATTTGTTAATAATTCAAACTTTTTATAATGGATTGGTTGGATCTCTTAGATTGATAATTGACGCTACTGCTCGTGGGTCATTAATGTCAAAACCATTCAATAAAGTATATTCATTAATTGAAGATATGGCTACTAAATATTTTCAATGGCCCTCAAAAAGGGTAAATCCAAAAAGAGTAGCCAGTGTTCATGATTCTGATGCAATATCAGATGCTCAAATAGCTGCTATATCAAAGAAGATAGATCAATATGGAATGAATTATTCTCAAACAACACCTGTGCTTGAGGAGAACTTATTGGGACAAATGATAAAATCTCAATCTTCTTATGAGACTTTAAATGCAATAAACAATCATTCTAATAATCATTATGCCAATTATTATAATCCTCGATGGAAGAATCATCCAAACTTTAGTTGGAGTAATAATAACTTGAATACTTCAAATCCACAATGGGGAAACAATGTTGTGAACTCAGTGAGAAGCTCCAATAATCAAGGAAATCAAGTTTATAAATCTTATTACCCCCCAGGATTTAATAATTTGCAAAGTAAGGAGAAAAAGTTATCAATGGAAGAATTGATATTACAAATGGAAAGTCAATTACAGAGTCAAGGAGCTGCAATCAAAAACATGAAAATTCAATTGGGATATATTGCTCCTATACTTAGCAATAGACCTCCAGGAACATTGCCTAATAATGTTGAAGTAAATTCAAAAGATCAAAATAGGGTGGAAAATGAAAATTCTGGTGAAGATTTTCCTCATGAGTCAGAAATTCCTATTAAGCCAATGAAAATCACCGTAGAAAGACCCAAAAGATCAAAATAGGGTGGAAAATGAAAATTCTGGTGAAGATTTTCCTCATGAGTCAGAAATTCCTATTAAGCCAATGAAAATCACCGTAGAAAGACCACCGCCTCCATTTCCTCAAAGATTGAAGCAGAACTATAAAGATAATCATTTTTCAAAATTTTTTGAAATTTTGAGGAAATTAACGATAAACATTCCTTTTGTTGAATTTTTGGAACAAATGTCAGCCTATATGAAGTTCATGAAGGATATACTTAATAAGGAAAGGAATTTTTTAGATAATGAGACGGTTGCACTCAGTGAAGAGTGTAGCGCTATAATTCAGAAGAAGCTTCTTGAAAAACTTAAAGATCCTGGAAGTCTTACAATTCCTTGTGCTGTTGGCAAACAATTTTATGGAAAAGCTTTATTTGATTTAGGAGCCAGTATTAATCCTATGCCATTATCAATTTTTAGAAGGTTGGGTTTAGGAGATATTTCACCTACATCTGTAACTCTTCAGTTAGCTGATCAATCGATTACCTATCCTAAAGGAGTTATAGAAGTTATTTTAGTAAAAGTTAATAAATTTAACTTTTCTATGAACTTTATTGTATTAGATATGAAGGAAGATAAATAAATTCTTATTGTTTTTGGAAGACCATTCCTAGCCACCGAAAGAGATTTCATAGATGTGTAGAAGAGAGAACTAACTATGAGAGTTAGTGATCAAGAGGTTACATTTACTATTGCAAAATCAATAAGATACCCTATAAAAGAATAAGAGATTGAATGCTTCAAAATGGATATTAATGAGTATTTAAGCCATGAATATTTTAAAAAGACATATTAAAGTGAATTTAAAAAGGAATATATGGAATATCAAGACCAAGATAAAATCCAAGATGAGCCTATGGAAGTGAGTATGGAAGAATTGGATTATGTTCAAGAAAAAATTTAAATGTTAGATCCAGCTGAAAATGACAACAATTTAATTTCATCTATTGAAAAACTGCATAAACTAGAATTGAAAACACTTCCTACATATTTTAAGTATGCATTCTTAGGAGATTCATCTACACTACCTGTCATAATATCCTCAGAATTAAATGATGCTTAAGAACAACAATTGTTAGAAAGTTTGAAAAAATATAAGAAAGCCTTTGGATGGACATTAGCTGATATTAAAGGAATCAGTCCTTCAATCTGTATGCATAGAATTTTGTTGGAAGATCAACATAAACCAAGAATTCATCCTCAAAGGAGATTGAATCATATGATGAAAGAGGTGGTTAAGAAAGAAATTAAAATTTTTTTAGATGCGAGAATGATATATCTTATTTCAGACAGTACTTGGGTGAGTCCAATTCACTGTGTTCTGGAGAAAGGAGGGGTGACTATAGTGACAAATGAGCATAATAAATTAATATCAACAAGAAAAGTCATTGGATGGCAAATCTGCATAGATTATAGAAAATTAAAATCTGACACCCAGAAGGATCATTTTCCTTTACCCTTTTTGGACCAGATGTTGGATAGATTAGCTGTGGATCAAGAGAAAGCAACATTTACTAGTCCTTATGGAACTTATGCTTTTCAGCGAACGCCTTTTGGATTATGTGATGCACCTGCAACATTTCAAAGATGTATGATGTTAATTTTCAGTGATTTGATTGAAAAAGGGATTGAACTCTTTATGGATGATTTTTCTGTATTTGGAACTTCCTTTGAAATATGTTTAAATCAATTAGAAAAAGTTCTGGAACATTGTGAAAATACTAATCTTGTTTTGAACTGGGAGAAATTTCAATTTATGGTTGCAAGAGAAATTGTTCTTGGACATAAAATTTCAGAAAATGGCATGGAAGTAGATCCTGCAAAAATTCAGGTTATATCGAACTACCTCCACCAACTAAATTAAGAGAAGTTAAGAGTTTTTTAGGACTTACTGGATTCTACAGGCGATATGTCAAAAAATTTTCAAAAATTACTAAGCCTTTGTGCCAACTTCTAGAAAAAGATATAAAGTTTGACATTAACCAAGATTGCCTTAAAGCCTTTGAAACTTTAAAGGAAAAATTGATCACAGCTCCTATAATTATTTCACCAGACTGGGAGAAATCTTTTGAACTAATTTGTGATGCTAGTGATTATGTAATTGGAGCTGTTTTAGGGCAGAAATATGATAAGATTTTCAAGGTCATATATTATGCTAGTAAGACTCTTAATGATGCTCAAATTAACTATAACACCACCGAAAGAGAGTTATTAGTTGTTGTGTATGCTTTTGATAAGATTAGATCATATTAGATCATATTTGAATGTGTTGTGCATACTGACCATTTTGCTATTAAATATTTAATGCAAAAGAAGGATGCTAAACCAAGATTAATTAGATGGATACTTTTGATACAAGAATTTGATTTTGTGGTAATTGATAGAAAAGGGATTGATAATCAAATAGCTGATCATCTATCGAGTTTAGAACAAAAAGAAATGATTGATTCTGAAAGAGAGATTAAAGATACTTTTCTTGACGAACAACTTTAGGTTGTAAAAGGATGGGAAACACCTTGGTATGTTGATATTATAAATTATATTATTAGTGGTATTTTACCATATGGATTGACAAGACAACAAGAAAAGAAATTTATATAAATAATGTAAAGACTTAATTACAAGACTGTGTGCCTTATAAAAAAAATTCAGAAGATTATTAAAAAAATATCATGATTCTAAATTTGGGGGATATTTTGGGAATGATAAAACCGCTTGAAAAATTTTACAATCTGGATTTTTTTGGCCTACTCTATTTAGCGATGTTAATATATATATAAAATCATGTGATCGGTGTCAGAGTGTAGGTAATATTTCTAGAAGAAATGAAATGCCTCTAAAGTTTAATTTGGAAATTGAATTTTTTTATGCATGGGGATTAGATTTTATGGGACCATTCATGCCTTCATTTGGAAATGTATATATATTGATTGTGGTAGATTATGTTTCAAAATGGAAAGAAGCAGTCGCTTTACCTAGATGTGATGCTCGGAGTATTTTAAAATTTTTAAATAAAAATATTTTTACAAGATATAGAATGCTGAGAGTAATCAAAACTGATGGAGGATCTCATTTTAGAAATGCAACAGTTACAAGACTGGCAGAAAAATATAATAAAATACATAAAATTGCTACTACTTATCATCCTCAAACTGGTAGTTTAGTTGAAGTATCTAATCATGAAATTAAGAGAATTTTGGAGAAGAGTATTAATCCTAACAAAATGGATTGGTCTATTAGATTAGATACAGCATTATGGGCATATAGGTCAGCTTATAAGACATCTATAGGAATGTCCCCATATAGATTAATGTTTTGGAAGACTTTTCACTTGCCGGTTGAATTAGAACATAAAGCTTATTGGGCGATAAAAGCATTTAATTTCAATTTGAAAGAAGAAAGAAGATGGTGAGAAAAGATTTTTGCAATTGAGTGAGCTTGAGAAAAATATAAATGAATCTTACGATAATGCAATGATTTATAAGTAAAATGAAAGAATAGCATGATCAAAAGATAATAAAAAGCAAATTTAAACCTGGACAGGAAGTTTTATTATATAACTCAAGATTGAAATTATTTCCTGGAAAATTGAAGTTTAGTTGAAAAGGGCCATTCATAATTATAAAAGTCTATCCCTATGGAGCAGTCAATATTGAAGATCCTAAGACTGGAAAAATATTTAAAGTAAATGGTCATAGATTGAAACCTTATTTTTATGGTCATAGATCAAATTTTAAAGAGACTATCATGTTGGATCAACTAGAATGAGACTGGGAATATTGGGCTGACGACATTAAATCAAGCGCTTTATGGGAGGCAACCCATATGTATCGTTGTTTACTTTGATTTTTAAATTTTTGTTTAAAATTTTATATAGCTTTATGTTTATCTCTTTATGTAATCCGTGTATTTAAGAAAAATGTTTAGAAACATGTTTGTTTGCCTAATGTTGTGAAAAGACCGAGAATTTATTTGATAGAAATCAAAATGGCCAAATTTTAGAACTGGCGCATATTGCGCCAGATTGGCGCATGATGCTCTGATTTCTAGAGAGCTGGCGCATGATGGACGCAGAGACGAAAAATGATTAAAAACATGTCAAATGATAGTTTTTGGTGATTTTTGGCGGGGACACCTTCAAATAACTCTTAAAAACCGACTGTAAGACGACTCTAAGACATATATTAAGGATGAAAACAATGGAAGAGTCACTACTTTTCAAATCCCATGGCTTCCTACTCTAGAAACTCCGCTAGATTTGAAATTTTCAACCAAAGAAAGTTCATCAGTTTCGACACACAGAAGTTGCATGATTGAGTTATAGTGAAGAAGTGGCTTATCAAAGAGAGGGGATTTGTGCATCGAGGATTCAACACACCGAATACTCGAGTAGAAGATATTATTGCACAAAGGTATTGGGAAGTGCTCTACTACACTACTGTTGTTGTATTTAACCCTGTGGTGAAAGAATTTTATGCAAATCTTCAAGGGATCAACCAAGGAATGATCTATGTGCAAGGTGATCGAGAAAGTGCTTGTCTGCCACTATGCAAATTTTACCCCTACAAGAGACAACATGAATGAACTCTACCATTACCTTACAGATGAAGATGCTAATTGGGAAGCCTGAGATGTTGAGAATGTGAGTTTTTCTTCAGCATTATTAAATCCTACTTCAAAGGCATGGTATTTTTTCTTTTCCTCAAAATTACTACCTACTATGAAAATTAGTAAGGTTACGAAGGTGAGTGCTATTCTAAATTACTGTATTCAAACTGGAAAACCTGTTGATATTGGAGCCATAATGGTGAAATTTGTTTTATGTTTGATTGTGAATGGATCTGCAACTGAATTGAGTCACTCATCTACTATTTTCCAACTCTACAGTCAATCACAAGTACCTTACTACAGCTTGAGTGCACATTCAAAGAGAATTAAAAAGATTGAGAGAGAGATGCATAATCTTATGCATGTAATTGAGAATATTTTGGAAATTCTAGATCACCTGGATTGGAGACCTAAGGAACATTTTGGACACATCGGGCGTATTAAATATGGTTTGGTACGTATGTTCAAGAAGCATGCATTGATTGAGGAAGAAAATGCAATTGATGAATTTCCATGTAGACCCTTCTACAATCTGTATGTGCACTACCAGTCTATGGAAGATCTCCAGGAGAACGAGAGTGACGAAGATGAGTGAAGTTAAATTAAGCATGGAACATTTTGTCGAGTATTGTTTGATATTATTTGTTATGTTGGATTGCTTTACTTTAAGTTGTCGCACTATCTATGTTATTTGCTTTGAAGTCTGGTGTTTATATTTCAGTGTTTAGAATGTTGGTTTGCTTTAAAACACTAAATTTTTTGTGTGTTGGCTTGAAAAATGTTAGTTTGTAATAACTCAGATTTCTTATATAAATGTGAGTTTTATGTTGTTTGTGAAAATTTGGTGTTAGTTTGATGTTTAAATATGCTTAGAAAGCTATGTTTGAGTCAAATAGAGGTTGTTGTGAAAGGATATGGAGCAGATTTCTATAGAAATTGAAATTGGGCAAAAAAATGCTCTAGGGCATGATGCGCTAACTTATAGAGCCTTGGCGCATGATGCGCCAGATTTGGCGCTTGATGCACCAAAAGTACGAACACGCTATATTGCCTAGAAAACCACAAATTATACGGACAACCTCCTTTTTTGTCACTTGAGTCATCTTCTACCTCAAAACCTTGGTCTAGGGCATCACATTGCGGGCAAAAGAGAAGGATTTGGAGGACAAAAATCATAGATTTCATTTTCTCTTGGTAAGAGCTTCACTTTAACTTAGAAATTTTTTATTTTCACCATGGATTTTAGGAGATCCGAAAAATGGGATTTTTATGAAAGTCCTTGAAGAAAACTCATGGTGAAAAGTTTCTTACCAAATAATCTTGCTTAAGGAGTTAGATTTTCGATTTAGTAATTTTTTTTGGCATTTTTTTGGATTTTAATAGAATTTCCAATGGCTCCATGAGTTAAGCTAGGAAGAACGTCTGATGACTTTGATGCTCGATGATTTGTTTATTTTAAAGCCCAACATAGTTACAATACCTTATTTGAGAACAAAAGAATGATCCAGGATTGGGCATTTGCAAACCCGGGAGGCGAGGTCGAGAGGTTAATTTGTGCCAGAAATTGGGAATGATTTTGCTACTTCACTGTTGTGGTGATCATCCCTATGGTCCGGGATTTTTATGAAAACTTGAGATTCACTGCAGGAGGTCACATTTTGGTGAGAGGTATGCAAGTGGAACTTACCTCTGAAAGGATCAATACATTTTATGGCTTAGAAATGTTTTTCATGATGAATATGCCACTTTTTCTATTACTAATTCATCACTGGAAGAAGTAATTTCCATTTTGACTGATGGAAGAGGAGAGTGGAAAATAAAGAATAATAAGATAGTTAACTTCCCTACTTTCATGTTAACTATTTAGTCAAAAATATGCCATCATTTCATCTCCGCCTGACTTTTACCTACAAATCATCTTGCTGATGTTACAAAGGATCGAGTTGTGTTGAACTATTGCATTCAGAACATGATGGTAATAGAGATTGGTGCACTTATAGTTCATCACGCTCAAAGTATTGCTGGTAGTTCTATTGCTGGAGGTTTGGCATATCCTGCCCTGATTTTCACTCTATGTGAACAATCAGGAGTTGAATCTCATAGAAATAAAGAGAGGTTACAACCTCAGAATCAGATTTGGAAGCACATGATTCAAAGGGTAGAATCATTTGTTGAGTCTAGAAGAGAAAGAAGGGATAGGCCCTCTACATCTGTTATATGGACATCTACTTCTAGTGCTGCATCTTTGGAAGGTGTTATGGACCAGCTTATGATTCAACAATATGATATTATTAATATACAGACTCAGTTGGGAGAGATAGATGCAAGGAATACATATAATGATGAATATCAGCAGAAAAGAGTTCAACATGATATAGATTTTCAAAATGATATGGTTGGGCACTTTGTGAGTGAACCTAACGTGAACTTTCCTGTTTGCCCCAGCTTTGTTCCCTATGCTCCCATTCGTGATGAAAATGAAGAAGCAAGAGAAGAAGAAGAAGATGATGATGATGATGGAATGGAAGGAGATGAAGATTGATATTTTATGAGTCTTGCTTAGTTATTTTTTATCTGTTTATGTTTGTATTAGGATGTACTTTTATTTGGAGAACTTGTTGTAGTAAAAAAACTTTTTATGTTGTGCTGTGAACTTGCAGTTTGTAATGGTAATTGTAGACTTTCACTTTTTCTGCATTTTTAGTACTTTTTAGTTTTTATTTTTATTTTCATTTTTTTTCAGTTTTTGTATTTAAATTTTTAATTCCTAGCAAGTTCTTTAGAATATATTATATTTTATTTAATGCTTTAAAGCCTGCATGTAGTTTTACAGTTAGTACCTGCAGTATACCAGAACCAATTTCATGTTCAGAAATCCTCTACATGTTAGTTTTTATTTTCATGCATTTATTATTTCTTTCACCAACTAAAACTTTGTAATAAAATGTTTTTAAAATCATTTAAAAATTTAAGTTTGGGGGAAAAGAAAATTTTCTTTTGAAATGGGAAAATTAAATTTTATTTGTCCTTAAGTAACTACATTTTTCAAAATTTATATAACATGACCTGGGATATTAAGATTTAACTTTAAATGACTATACTAATGTTTATAAATATTATAGTAAATTTAGGTAAAAAGTTTTTAATAATGAAGGTCAATATAATGAAGGTTAATTCTAAAGTCAAAGATATTTGGTATGATAGGATATGACTATGTTTTTCTATTTTAAGTAAGGGACAATTGTATTTTTAAAGTGTTAAGAATTTTAGAGTTTTATGTAAGAAGAAAGGAATGAGACTTTATGAAAAATCATATACTAGTATAACTTTATTAAGTAAGAAGGGGTGTAGAGTTTTGACTTTAAGAAGAGGATGGTGAAGTTCAAAATTATTAAAGGCTATCCAAATATAGTAATCCTCACCAGAAAAAAAAGAGAAAAAGCAAGGATTAAAAATATCCTAAAAGAAAAAAAAAAGAAGAAGAAAAAGAAAAGAAAAGAAAAAATATAGGTGAAGAGAAGCTAAGAGATGCTAATAAAAAATTGGCTTCACTTGAATCAACTTAAGGAAGGAGCTTCATTATACTTTCTAATACTTTCTAAACTTGTATAAACTTGTATTGAAGTATTAGTAACATTTCTAGAAAAGTTTTTTATGAAGTTCTTTTTCATATGAATTATCTAAATGACTTATCATGATAATTTGCAATTCTTCTTGAAAAGAATAGAGATTCAGAAATCTTAAATTTGATTACTAGATATTCCTAGACTTGGAGTTTGAACCTAGGTTATCAAATATTTTTCTTAAATTTTGCTATTCTATTTATTGAACTAAAGTATAGAAGTGATAATTTAATATCTATCCTAAGGACATATGCTTTTATGTAATAAAAGTGTCACTTGAGGACAAGTAACATTTAAATTTGGGGGATTTTGATCCACAAAAATAATATACTGTTTTAAGTACCCTTGTTATGTCCATTTTAGATGATATTTCACTTTAAAGAAGGGTATTTTTATTTTTTTGTTGCACGTATTTCATTTTCAGGTATTTGGAGCAAAAATGGCAAAAAGAGCAAAATTTGGAGAAAAAATAACCAATTTTGGAGTTTAGCGCAACCAATTTTGGAGTTTGGCGCATGATGTGCCAAAATCCAGAGCGGTGGCGCATGATGCTTCAGACTCAATTTTTTTAAATTAAGGCGATTCGAGGTGAATTTTGTGCAAATTTTTAATAGGGCACTTGTTCTAAGCACCCCATGGAGTGACTCAATGCATGTGGACACTTTGGAAGGTTCTTATTTGAAGGGATTTGACTCTTGAATCAAGGAGGCACATCTTTTGAAATTTAAAGTTTTGACTTTTGAATTTTGAAGGGAATGGAAATTATTTTGAGAAGAGAGAACCAGCCAACAAAAGAGAACCTCTCGAAAGACTAGAAGGGGGACGAAAAGTTAGAGAGAGAGAGGCGTGAGTTAGAGAGAGAAAGGAGGAGATTTTCTTCTAGGGTTTGAAGAGGAGAGGGAAAGTGGAGATTTCTTCTTCATTACACTTCTAAGAGAGAATTGGGAAAGATTGTAAAGAGAGAAAGGCTTGGAGAGAACTTCAAGGGATTTTCTTGGGAAAGATTGTGAGATAAATTATATTTTTTATTTCTTTTATCTGTAAACTTGTTTTCATATATGAAATTCGTGTTTTATCGTATCCTTCTCATGAATTCTAAGTAGTTTTCTTTATCCTTCTCCCTACTTTGAAGAAATGGTTTTGTGAAGAATTAAATTTATTTTCTATGGTTTTAAATGTCAAAAATTTGTGATGATTTGAACGCTGATCTTCATTTACTTTTTGATCTGGCCAATTGAATTGTTAAAATGTGTTGAGAATTATATGTTCTGAAAAGGGGATATGATTTCTACAACAAAGGGAGAATCACATTTGATTTCATGGGAGAGTATTTCATTCATGGGATTGGGTGCAAATAAATAGGAAAATATACTTTGATCGATGCAGAACTAGAAGATTTTAAAGTGACAGATTAGAATCCCCAATTTGGTTCAATTGATTGGAAACTATTGCAAGCATGTTAGCCCTCAGAGGATGGAGTAGTGGGAGCTCTGGAGTGACAGCCCATATCCTCCCAGCCTAACGACGGAATTAGAGAGCAAACTCTGGATTATTCAATGTTCTTTATAGTGCTCGGAAGAGGGTAGAGAATATTATTGCTCCTATTTGACACAAAACAATTTTTAAATATATTTTACAAATGATTTCAATTTCTTCACAAGTCATATTTCATTTTAAAGGGGAAGGATGTTTTCTCATACTTGAACTTTTCGTCAACAAAAACCTTTATTTTCTTTCAGCAATTTACTTTTGAAAGTTTAGCATTTAGTTTAGTTTACTTGTTATAGTCATACATCTGCATAGTTAGTAGCATTTCACTTAAATAGTTTAATTTCAAACTTAGCACTTCACTTTATTTTTATATTATAATAGAATAAAAATAACTAGCTTATATATTCCCAGCTTCCCTGTGGGATCGATATCTAAGTCTCCATTAGAGCCCATATTACTTGAGCGATACGTATAGTTGCGTAGTATGTAAACAGAAATTGGGATTTTAAAGAGATTTTTAACAATAAGTTATTTTCATAAAAATTATATTATAGTTTGGGTTACATTGCATCATTATTATTAATCTTAACAAATTCCTGCCGCATCAGCGCCTAAGCGCCAAATAGCTCGCGCTTACGCGCCAGAGGTAGTTATTTGAAAATGCAATGAATTTGGAAGAATTTTTGAAGAGGTGTTTGAAGCAAGTCTTGGTGAAAATGTGGTTTATGGTTAATGAGCAAAAAATACATTCAAATAGATGTTGAAAGGAGAAAACTCCTTGAAGATTCATTGAATGTGGGCACATTTTTGAAAAGGCACCAAAGCACCTTTTAGAAAATTATAAAAGAATGACTTGGATTGAATTGAAGAAGCCACCATCACCGCCGCCCCCTCTCTTTGAGACTTCTTTCTTTCACCCTTATCATAGAATAATTAGGATACTTTTAGAGAGAACAAAGGGAGGAGTTATAGTTGTGTTAGTAGACAGTATTGTAAGAGAAAGGGAGAGATTCAAAGATACTTCAAGAGTTTGGTGGAGATGAATTTAAGATAAGTTTTTATCTTTATGACTACATTTAATTTTAATTTATACTTCTTGTGTGTTTACCTGATTTCTACTTTTAAACTTAAGTGTTGTTATGTTTTCTCCATGAATTCTGAGTAGTTTTCTTTATCTTTTTTTCCTTAAAATGATAAGTAATTAAGTGTTCTTAATTTTTTCCTTAAAATGATAAGTAATTAAGTGTTGGATGGAAGTTGTGTGAAGTATTGATCTTAAATATTGGAATAAGCTGTGATGATTTAATCCTTGTATTTCATTTACTTCTTGATTTAGCCAATTAAGATGTTAATATTTATTGTGAGAACATGTAAGATCCAAGATGGTATTGCCTTAGTCAACTAATGATAAGAATCACATGAGATTGTATGGATGAGCATGTAATTCATATAGAGTTAAAATAAATATTTAAAATCCCAATTTCTGTTTGATCCAAGATGTCCATATTTTGATGGTTAAATGTATGGATTGTAAAGATTGATACATACACATAGTCCGTTTGATCCAATCACATAGTCCATATTTTCATGTTAAATATTTTGATCCAAGATGTCCATATTTTGATGGTCAAATGTCAAATTTTAAAGAAACTGTAATGTTGGGTCACCCAGAGTAAAGACTTGGAATGTCAGACTAACAAAATTAAATCAAGCACTTTGTGAGAGGCAACACATAGTTATCTATTTTAATGATGTGAATCTATTTTTATAAGTAATATTATATATCTATATTCTCTTTATGAATTCTGTGTACTTGGGAGACTTACATATTAAGAAAGTACATTAAAACATCTTTAATTACTGGATTATATGGAAGATTTGAGAGTTATTTTGATTTTAAGCAAAATAGTGTAGAAATTTAAACTGGCGCTAGAGGCACCAGAATTGATGCCATTTTATAGAAAGCTGGCGCCATAAGGGCCACGGTTACTGAGACAGCTTTAGAAGATTTTAAAGGAGGTTTTGGGCGGTTTTAAATGGATTTTCTTCCCAGTAACTCCCAAAATCTGTATTTTCAAGTTATTTAAGTCTCGAAAACAGAAAGGAAGTCACCATTTTTGAATCCTATGGCTTCCAACTCTAAAGAAACTTCGAGATATGGAAATTTTCATAGAAGAAAGTTCATCAGTTTCGATGCGCAGAAATTGTATGATCGAGTTCTTGTGAAGAAGAGATTAATCAAGGAACAAGGATTTGTGAATCGAGGATTCAACACACCAAGTACTCGAGTGGAGGAGATTATTGTGCAGAGATGCAGGGAAGTGCTTATACCACTATAAAGTAGTTGTTCCTTTGGTAAAAGAATTTTATGCTAATCTTCATTGAATTAACCAAGGAGTCGTTTATGTTTGAGGCAGGTGGGTACCATTTACTTTTTGAAGAATAAACAAATTTTTTATGATTGAAAGCGTCCTAATTTGCCATTATGCTAATTTTGTCCCTACAAGAGATAACATGAATGAAGTATATTGATTCTTTACTGATGAAGATGCAAATTGGGAGACAACAGATAATGGACATGTAAGTTTTCTTCATCATTATCAAATCCTGCATCGAAGAGATGGCATTTCTTCATTTCATCAAAATTTTTTTCTACCATGAAAATAAAAAAAGTGACCAAGAAAAGTGTCATCTTGAATTATTGTATTCAAACTGGAAGACCTATTGATGTGGGAGCTTTAATTGTAAAATATGTTTTGGGTTTGATTATAAGCAGATCAACTTAAGGGCTGGGACATCCATCTACCATATTTCTACTATGTAGCCAGTCACAAGTACCTTATGAAAGTTGGGAAAATGTGCTTCTCCCTTGGAAGCCCATGGACCCAGAGATTTGTCGCAAAATGGGGAGGAAAATGATATGAAAATTCTTATAGATCAATCATCTCAAAATTCATCTCCTATTCATCCCTGCTTTCCTTATAGTTCACATGATATTCTGAAAAGGATCAAGAAGTTGGAGAAAGAGGTACAAAATAATATGAATTCAATATATGAAGGTACAAAATAATATGAATTCAATTGGAAACATCTTTGATATATTTGATCATTTGGATTAGAGGATGAAGGAACAATTCGAACATACCGGGCGCATAGAAGAAGGTATGGTGCATATGTTTAAAAAAAATGCTTGGGTTGAAGAAGATTCAACAGAAAAATTTCCTCATAGACCTTTTTATAACTTATACGTGCACTACTAATCCATGGAAAATATTCAAGAATATGAAAGTGATGAAGATATTTAAACCCTCTAAAGTACGGAATTCATAATTATGAATGCATTTGTGTGTTATGTGTTTGTGTTGGATTTATTTTATTTTCATTGTTGAACTTTATAAGTGTCATATGTTAAGTGTTTGATATTTAGTCTTCAGCGTTAGTTTGTATCGTGTGATTTTGATGCTGAATTTGATGTATTGATTTGAAAATTTTTGGTTTGTAATCGGGTGGATTTTACATATAAATATGAGTTTTGTGTAGTTTGGTGAAAATAGATTGTTAGAAGATTGTTTAACTATGAATACTAATGTTCATTTCAATTAATTTTAGTTAATTAGAGGTTGGTGTGGTTTGTGATATAGCAAATTTTAAAAGAAAAAAATGAAATCTGAAATTTTTGGTGTTTGTGTCAGAGAATCCAATTTTTTGAAAACACCCCCAGATTTCCTTAAAACCATGAAAATCTACTATAAAACCCCATTTTTACTGCTTGGGTTGTCTCCTACCTCTAGACTAAGGTCAAAACTCAACTTAAGGCTTGTTATTTCTTAGATTTGAGGAGATTTGAAGGCTAAAAAGTCTTGGATTTTATCTTCCCTTGGTAAGAACTTCATTTTAACTTAGAAATTTTTTATTTTCACCGTGGATTTTCCTACATTATGGAAATCTGAAAATTTGATGGTTTTCTTAAGAAGTTTAAAGAGAACACATGGTGAAAAATTTCTTACCAAGTATTCCTAATTTTAGGAGTTTGAGTTATGATATTGTGCATTTTTTTGGGATTTTATGTGAATTTATTTAGAAATTTCTATGGCTCCAAGAGTGAAAAGAGGAAATACTTTGGGAGGATTTGATGTGAGATGATTTGTTAATTTGAAGGCACAATATAAATACAATAATCAGATGGGCACAAGGAAATTGATTCAGGAGAGTGCATTCTCAAACCTGAGAGGTTTTATTGAAAAGCTACTGGGAGACTTTTTTCTACTTAACTGCAGTAACAATTGTTTCTATCGTCTGAGAATTTTTTGCCAATCTTTGGGTGACTTCTGATGAGCATGTTTTTGTTAAAGGTAAAAATGTTAAATTTACTCAAGAAAGAATTAATGCACTATACCAGTTGCGGAACAAATTTCATTATGAGTATTCTGCATTTGTGATTTCTGATTCATCACTTGATGAAGTAATTGCCTAACTTACTGATGGAATGGGAGTATGGAAAATTAAGAATAATCACAAGTTAAATTTCTCCACTTCCAAATTAAATGTGTAATTTAAAGCATGACATTACTTTATCTCTGCAAAACTTCTTCCATCTAATCTCCCTAGTGAAGTAACCAAGGAGATTGTAGTACTAAATTTTTTTCTTACAACAAATTAAGGTCGTTGATATTGGTGCTCTCATTCTGCATAATGCTCAGAGTATTGCTAGGAGTGGAACCACTAGTGGTTTAGGTTATCCTGCTCTGATTTTCACCTTATGTGAACAATCAGGAGTATAATTTGATAAGGATGAAGAAATGTTACAGCCACTTAAACCTATTGGGAAACCCACATATTGGGAAACCCACCCACTTAAACCTATTGGGAAACCCACATTTCATAAATTTGAATCGTTTGCTAGATCTAGAATTGAAAGTGGAGTTAGTGATAGACCTTCTACATCAGCTGCAGGACCATCTACTTCCAGTACTTACTCACTTGAAAACATTATGGAACAGTTAATGATTCAACAATCAAATATAGTGGCAATGCAGAATAGAATAGGTGGTTTGGAATCAAGGAATTTTCATAATGACAATTATCAGCAGAGAAGATTTCAACATGATATTGGATATCAAGAGGCTATAGTTAGATATCTTAGGGGTCATCATACTGAAGAATTTCCTACATGCCCCAGTCTTACGCCTTATGTGTAAGAAAACTTTGAAGGCAAAGAAGAGAAAGAAGAAAAAGAAGAAGAAGAAGAAGAAGAAGAAGAAGAAGAAGAAGAAGAAGAAGAAGAAGAAGAAGAAGAAGAAGAAGAGGAAGAGGAAGAAGAAGAGGAGGAAGATGATGAATGAATGATGATTTATTGGGTTTTATGTGTTTTTGTTCGTTGTAGTTTGATTTGTTGTCGTTGTTATGATTTGGGCATTTATGTGTTTTGTAAGTGGTATTATTAAACTTGTTTATGTGTATAGATGTAAATTGTAGATTTTTATTGCAGTATTGTCTATTTCTTTAATTTACTGCTTATGTTTTTTAATTACGTTTTCTTAGCAAATCCTATTGATATATTATGTTTCATTTAATGCTTTTAAGCCTGTACTTTTTAAACTAGTACTTGGAATGTGTCAGAGCCAAGTTTTATGTTCAAAACCCTTTGCAGGTTAGTCATATTTTTATGCATTTATTATTTTCTTTCCACCTACAAATTTTTGTACTGAATGTTTTACTTATTATTTAAGAAAAATCTAAGTTTGGGGGAAGAAAAATTTCTTCAAAAAAAAAGACGAAGAAAAATAAATTTTATTTGTCCTCAATTATCTATATTTTTAAAAATTAATTTAACATGACCTTTGGTATTAAAGGCTAACTTTAACAAACTATATTTTGTTTTTAAATGTTATAGTAAATTTAAGAAAAAATCTTTAATAATGAAGGTTAATTCTAGAGTTAAGATATTTAGTATGAAAGGATAAGACGTGTTTTTTCTATTTAAAGTAAAAAAAAATGTATTTTTGAAAAAATAAAAATCTTACAGTTTCATATAAGAATAAAACAAATAAAACTTTATGAAAAATCTTCAAATCTAATATGAATTTATAAGTGAAGGAAGGTAAGAAGTTTTAACTTCAAGAAGAGGATAGGGGAGTTCAAGATTATTAAAGGCTATCTAGATATAGCAATCCTCACCTGAAAAAGAAAAGAAAAAGAAAAGAAAAGAAAGGATTGAAAATGATCCTGAAGAAAAATAAAATAAATGAAATGAAAAAGAAAAGAAAAAAAAAAGAAAAGAAAAATATGTGAGGAGAAGCTTGAGGAGATGCCTAATAAAAAATTGGCTTCACTTGAATCAACTTGAGGAAAAACGCTTTATTACATTTTCTAAACTTGTATTAGAATATTAGCATACTTATTAATAAAGTTTTCATGAAATTCTTTTTCATATGGACATTTTGAGTATCTTTGATATTACAAATTACAGTTCTTCTTGAAATGATTAGACTCAGAAATCTTAGACTTGACTACTATATGTAATTATACTTTTAGTTTTAACCTAAGTTATTAAAAGTTTTTCTTAAGTTATACTATTATATTTATTAATCTAAATTATATAATTTTATAAGTTAATCTCTACCATAAGTCATATTTTTATGTAGTAAAAGAGTCGCTTGAGGAAAGTAACATTTAAGTTTGGGGGATTTTGATACACCAAAAAAATGTGCAATTTTATGTATACATTTTATGCTTAAATTTTGTGATATTGCACTTTAAAGAAGGGTATTTTTTTATGTTTTGTTGTTGGTATATTAATTTTAGGCATTTGGAGAAAAAAGGAACAAAAAGGAGAAAATTTGGAGTGAAAATGCACTTTTTCAGGATATTGGTACCACAGGTGCCAGAACTGGTGCCAAAGGCACCATTTTACAGAGACGGGGTGCTAGAATCCATAGAAGAATGTTGAACTCCAGTAAGTAGGTGCTAAAACAGGCGCCAGAGGTGTCAGAGATGAATTAAGACGAATTATGGCAGTTTTTGACTATTTTTTAGAGGTTCTAGAAGACTTCAAGTAATTCAAACGCCCCATGGAGTAGTTCGATGCATCTAGATACTTTGGAAAGGCTCTTGAATGAAGATATGTGTCTCTTGGATGAAGGGACTTGTCTCTTGATGTGAAGAGGTGAGCCTCTTGGGAAAAAGAAGTGAATTTTGAATTTATTTGGAGAAGAGGTCGGTACTCCTATTAAGAAATCTGAGAGAGAAAGGGGGTGTCGTGTGAAGTCTTGGAGGAGAGTTAGGTTTTGGAGAGGAATTTCTTATAGAGTTTTAGAAGGAGAAGAAAGGTGAGAAATATCTTCTTCATTGCATTTCTAAGAGAGAATTTAGTGTGATTGAAAAGAGAGAAAGTGCTTAAAGGGAACTTCAAGGGATTTTCTTGAGGAGGAGTGTGAGATAAGTTGTGTTCTTTCATTTCTTTGTTTTGTAAACTTATTTTTATATATATAATCCATGTTTTTTCATATCCTTCTCATGAATTCTCAGTAGTCTTCTTTATCCTTCTCCTTATAATAAGATATGGTATTGTGAAGAATTAATATTGTTGTGGAAGGTTTTAAATGTCAATAACTTGTGATGGTTTGAACTTTGATCTTCATTTACTTTTTTATCTGACCAATTTAAATGTTAAAATTTTTTGAGAAACTTAAGATACGGAAGAGTTATTCTTTCTGTAATAAGGTAAAAGTAACATTCAATTTCATGGGTGAGAAGTTAGTCCATGGGGTTGAGTGCAAATAAATAAGGAAATTATTTTGAAGGGCGTAGAATTGGAGATTTTAGGGTGACAGAATAAAATCCCCAATTTGGTCCAGTTGCTTGAAAACTAAAACGATATTGTTAGCCCTCAGGAGAGGAAGAAGTGGGAGCTCTAGAGTGGGAGCCAGTATCCTCTCAACCTAACCACGGATTTAGAGACCAAACTCTAGATTAGCCAATGTTCTTTAAGCACTCGACGGGTAATAAAGAATAGGATTTCTCCTATTTGTCACAATGCAATTATATATATATATTTAAATTATTTTAATTACTTCACGGTAAAGAATAGGATTACTCCTATTTGTCACAATGCAATTATATATATATATATATTTAAATTATTTTAATTACTTCACTTACCATAAACTCATTGCAAAGGGGAAGGATGTTTTCTTATATTTGAACTCTTCATTACAAAACTTTGTTTAGTCTTAGCAAGTTTAACTTTGAAGTTTAGAAATTAGCTTAGTTAACTTAGTTCTTATAGCTGCATTTCCATTAGCATACATTAAATTTACTTTAGATTTGTTTTTCTTACTTAACTTTTTATACTTTGAATATTGTCTTTTATATTATAACCATAAGAATTTCCATCTCTCTATGGGATTGATACTCAAGACTCTATTAGAGCCCTTTATTACTTGAGTGATATGAATACTTGTGTAATTATTAGGTTTGGCAGCTTAAACTTTTTAAAATATAAAACTATTTATACTGAAGTGATGTTTAGTGTAATTTTCTACATATTTACTACTCATTCCGTTGTGTGTGTGTTGTAGTATTGAAAGTAATTTATAATGTATACATTAATACAAAATCAGATTTCAGCATATGTTGTTAAATTGCCTCTTTTGTGTGATTGATAAAAGGTTGCAGGACTATATGTTGGTCCGAACTCTAGCGAACAAAGAACTATGCAAAGGAATCTTGATAATAAATGAAAATTAAAATAATAATAAAAAGAAAATTAAATTTGAAAATATCTTAATAATAATGAAAATAATTATAAAGATGACAAACAAATTCTCTCATAATTTCACACTCTACGTTCTCTTCACGCATCCCACATTCTCCATGTTTCTCTCACATCCCGCGTTGTCATCACAAATTCCCACAACTCACACTTTGCACAAATTCACCAAGACTTCACATCTTTTTCACAAAGTTTCACACTCTACACAAGATTTCATGAAATTTTTGGGTTGGTGCAAGGATTCTAATTATGTCCACAAATTTTCCACAATCCATCCATGTTTTCCACATTCACAATATTTCTCGTGGAATTTTGATTCCCTTTTGCTACCTCTTGAATTGGATATGAGTCCCCGAGCTTTCCTTTCCAACGTAGCTCATCACCTCTTGGGTTGGATGTGAGTTTCTGAGCTTTCCTCCCCAACGTGGCTCGTCGCCTCTTAGGTTGGATGTGAGTCCCGAAGCTTTCCTTCCTAAAGTAGAGTGTCACCTCTTAGGTTGGATGTGAGTCCCCAGGCTTTCCTTCCTAATGTGACATTCTCAGCACTTTCACTATCTTCTAAGTTGGATGTGAGTCCCTGTGCTTTCCTTCCCAATGTAGCTCTTTATCTCTTAGGTTGAATGTGAGTGCCCAAGCTCTCTTTCATAATGTGACATTCTCAGCACTTTCGCTACCTCTTGGGTTGGATGTGAGTCCCCGAGATTTCCTTCCTAATGTAGCTCATCACCTTAGGTTGGATGTGATTCCCCGAGCTTTCCTTCCTAATATGACATTCTCAGCACTTTTTTTACAACTTGGGTTTGATGTGAGTCCCCGTGCTTTCCTTCCCAATGTAGCTCGTCACCTCTTAGGTTGGATGTGAGTCCCTGAGCTTTCTTTACTAATGTGACATTTTTAGCACTTTCACTACCTCTTAGGTTGGATGTAGTCCCTGTGCTTTTCTTCCCAATATAACTCGTCACCTCATAAGTTATATGTGAGTCCCCAAGCTTTCCTTCCTAATGTGACATTCTCAGCACTTCGCTACGTCTTGGGGTGAATCCCTGAGCTTTCCTTCCCAATATATCTCGTCACCTCTTAGGCTGGATGTGAGTCCCCGTGCTTTCCTTCCCAATGTAGGTCGTCACCTCTTAGATTGTATGTGAGTCCCTAATCTTTCTTTCCTAATGTGACATTCTCAGCACTTTCGCTACCTCTTGAGTTGGATGTGAGTCCTCGTGCTTTCCTTCCCAATGTAGCTCATCACTTCTTAAGTTGGATATGAGTCCCCAAGCTTTCCTTCCTAATGTGACATTCTCAACACTTTTTCTACCTCTTGGGTTGGATATGAGTCCCCATGCTTTTTTTCTCAATGTAGCTCGTCACCTCTTAGGTTGGATGTGAGTTCCCATGCTTTCCTTCCTAATGCGACATTCTCAGCACTTTTTCTACCTCTTTGGTTGGATGTGAGTCCCTCTGCTTTCCTTCCCAATGTAGCTTGTCACCTCTTAGGTTGGATGTGAGTCCCCAAGCTTTCCTTTCTAATGTGAAATTATCAACACTTTTGTTACATTTTGGGTTGGATGTGAGTCCCGAAGTTTTTCTTCCCAATGTAGCTCATCACCTCTTGAGTTGGATGTGAGTCCCCAAGCTTTCCTTCCTAATGTGACGTTCTCAGAACTTATCATTACTTCTTAGGTTTGATGTGAGTCCTTAAACTTTCCTTCCCAATGTAGCGCCCCTTCTCCTTGATCAGTCTTTTGAGTTGGATGTGAGTCCCTGTGCTTTCCAGCTCAACCCGGTCTCTCCACACATTCTTAATTCACAAGATATTCCTAAATTCAAAATCAAATTAAATTTAAATTAAAATTAGAATTTTTAACATCAAATCAAATCTTCATTGCAACCATCAATTTCCCTGATGGTTGTTTTCGTAAATCCAGAAGACTAGCCCTTCACAAGGGTTTAGCGAGCACGAAATCATTTTGCCAATTTTGAAACCCACCTTCAAGGACGGCAATTCGAAGGTACACCCGCTGATCCCCGACAAGAGTCTCTAACTACTCCCCAGCAAAAACCTTCTTCATTCTCTTTCTGTTCTGCTCTGAGCATGTTGGCTTAAGTAGTTGTGTTGGTTTGTTGATCTCTTCGGTCAACGCCAATATGTATGGTGTGCTCGCCCAGCACACCACACTTACTGGGGGTCCATTTGTTGATCTCACTTTTAGTTGAGGCCTAGTATTTCTTCCTTAGAAGCCTAAGATCTAGCCATATGACTTTCATGTTGACTATTCCTAGAGGACTAGTAAAGTAACCCTCACTATTAGAAATACCCAATACCTCTTTGCTCTCTTAAAGTTTCACATGTTGGTTCTAACCTCTAGCACTTAGGTGGAACTAACATGGGGTAGCTCAATTGGAGTCCCCATAGGTCTGTTTGGCCTTAGGGTTAGCCCAGGGTGGTGTGGTCTTGGTCAATCTTGCAGGTCAGTTTTGCACACACACCACACACACTTGAAACCCCTCACCTTCACTCACACCCTAAACCCTTAACCAAACATGCTTAGCCTGATTCTCCACTCTTTTGGAAACTCATGTGGATGGTCCCCTAAACCCTTAGCCCTAAGCTAAGGTTTGACTAAGACCAACACATGGAGGATCCAAAATGGGAGCTCCCTTGGTTTCATGACACCATAGAGGTAATTGTATGATTAGCATCTTCATCTAACCCAATTCTACCCAAATACCCAATTTTGGCCTTTTGCCCCCAAACTTTCCCAAAATTGCCAAATTGCCCCTGAAACCTTAAATTTTCAAAAATATCCAAAATCCTCAAATTTTGTCCAAAAATCATTCCAAACCATTTCAAATCACCTAATATGCCCAAAATACCCCAAAATTACCAAAATTCCTAAAATACCCCTAACTTCACCAAAATTACCAAAATGCCCCTGATGGCCCAAAAATCCTCAAAATCTCCCAAATCATTCCAAGCATCCCCAAAACTAATCCTAGCCACTCATTGGACCCAATTTGACCAAATCAACCAATTTTGACCAAAATCCCAACTTTACCCCAAAATGCCTAAAGTCTCCAAATACATCCCAAACTCCACCAAATTGATTTCAAATTTTCCTAATTTCAAATCCAAGTCTAATTTACTCATTTCTAAGCCAATTTTGAACAAAATTCAAGCCCAATTGAATCCAATTTCAAACTCAAATTCCAAGCCCAATTTTAATCCCCAATTTGACCATAAGCCAAAATCCCATCAAATTGAACCCCTTAACCCATCCAATTTTCCCAATTTTGGATTCTAAACTATTTATGGCATTGCTCTAGATCAAATTGAACCTGCAATTGTCCTTGACCTAGCCTCTAGCCTAGCCCAAATCCAATCTCAAACCAATTTTCCCAAAATTGACCTAACTTCAAAATTTCATCAAATTGAACCTTGTGATCAATTCAATGGCCCCAATTTTATCTTCTAAACTCTTCATGACATCCTCATGGACTATTTGGACCCTTCAAACAAATTTTTTAAGCCTAGCCTAAACCAAGCCCAAGTCCAACTTTTGCCCAAATCCTAATTTTGAACCTAAGCCCCAAAATCAACTTAAACATTTTGCATTAACCAATCTTAACCCTCTCCTTGATTAGCCACCTAGGATGCTAATCAAATCACCCAAGACCCAATATTTGAGCCATGGACCAAGGTTCCCTTGGATTAAGGAGCCACTTATCTTAATTTGGTTAAACTCTTCACCCCATGCCATCAGCCATCAAACCTTAGGGTTAATCACCATTAAACCTCCTCCATGGTTCACTAAGCGAGCTAGCCACCTCCCTTGGCCTGACTGACCAACCTAGTTATTGGAAAACTCAAAACCAGGAAGGCTCCCTGATCCCGACGATTTATATGCAACAATATAACAATGTTTGCGATTATATTTTTACTTATATTTCCTTACTTTACAACAGTACCAAAAACTTGATCCTGAAGAAAATAAGAATTTAACTCTTTAATTTATATTTATATATATTGGGATACTACGCAAGTATATGTATCGTTATCAAGTAGTATAGGACTTTTTTATTAAGCCCTGAATATCGATCCCACGGGGAAATTAGCAATATGCACTTTCAAACAACAAACTTTATTTTAAAAAGACAATTACTTAAACTATAGATAATTTGACAGTAATCAAAAATTAAATTTTTTTGGTATTTTTGATATTTTTGACAAAGGAGTAATAACTTCTAAATAACTTGAGTTTATGTAAAAGAAAAGTACAAAATATGAAAATACCTTTCTTCTTTTTATGAATCAGTAATAAGTATAGGAATTTTGTTGTGGAAGTATGCAAATTGTGTTGTACCAAATAGGAGCAATAATAGTCTTTACTTTTACTAGAGATGCTATAAAGAACATAGGCTAATTTAAAGTTTGAATAGTTCTGAAGATAGGCTAGGCAGGGAAGATACCAGCTCTCCTTCTAGAGTTCCCTCGATTCCCTCCACCTGGGGGCTAACATCTTGTATCATAACTTAAAACAATAAATCAAGTTGGGAGCTTTAGCCTATCACTCGAAAGTCCTCTAACTCTACACCTTTGAAAGATTATTTCCCTATTTATTTGAACTAAATCATATGAATTATATTCTCATTCATACAACCTCATGTGATTCTTTCCAATTGTTGACAGAGATAATACCATCCTGGTTCTTACATGTTCTCACAATAAATTTTAACATCTAGATGGGTCAGATCAAGAAGTAAATGAAGTGCATGGAATTAAATCATCACAACTTTTTCCAACATTAAAGATTAATACTTTCCACAACCTCCATCCAACACATTAATTACTTATTATTTTAAGGAGAAAGATAAAGAAAACTACTCAGAATCCATATTTTAGTTTAAAAGTAGAAATCATTCTCAAACCAACAAGAAGTCTCGATTAAAACCAAAAGTAGTTTAAAAACAAAGATAAAAGCTTATCTCAAATCCTCCACTAAACTCTTGAAGTTCCTTTGAATCTTTTCTCTTTCACAACACTCTAAACTATCAAAATAAAACTAAAGATAAAAAGAAAAAAGTAAATTTATGGTGCCTAAAAATCTGCACAAGATTCTCCTCTCGCTTTTCAACACTTTTCAGGACTTCAAGCACCCCTTCAAATGTCTCAACTTCCTTCTTCTATAAAATTTCCAAGAGATGCCTTGGAAACTCTTCAAAATGTATCCAAATTTGATGTATTCTCTAAGGGATGTTTCCTTTCACGAGTCTTTTAATAATATTTTCATTCCTAGTGGTCATAAACACCCTCTTTAGCCAATACGCGCCTCAAATGTATCTTCAAAATTCGGCTAAATGAAGAAAATCGACAAATAACTACCTCTGGTGCTTAAGCGCGGGGCCTCTGGTGCTTAGATGTGGCTTTCTACGTGGCTTTCTATGTTTCACCAGTGCTTAAGCGTGGAATCTGGCGCTTAAGTGCCAAAATACTTTTGCACAAATTTCACATTTTTGCTCCAAATTTGATTTTTTTTACTTCTTTTAGTATATTTCAACTTTTTACTTGTACTTGAAAGAAAAACACACAAATATCTTCCATTAAAGTGTAATATCTCAAAAATAGGTATAAAAATGTGTCTAAAAACCCTATAAATTTTAGGTGTATCAAAATCCCCCAAACTTAAAATGTTACTTATCCTCAAGTGACACTTCAATCTATAAAAACCAAATAAGTGTGATATGTATATGAGTTTCCTTAGGAGTTACTAAAATTTAGATCTAAAAATATAGATAGAAATAAAGTAGTCCAATTTAGAAATAATATTCAGTAAATGAGACCAACTTAAAGTTTAGAAATTTTTAATGTTAAGAAAGATGAAAATATGAGTTCCTCTCTAATTCATAAATATTGTAGATTCTCCAAGTTTGCAATTAAGTCATTTTATAATCTCTACTTAAAAATTTTTATTAAAAATAATTTTACTTATTATATTATATCGTTAAGCTTAAGATCCTCTCAAGTCTTATACTTTAAAAAGATCAAATGTTGAACCAATTTTTTATTAGGCACTAATCCTCAAGCTTCTCTTCCTTTACTTTTTTCATTTTTTCTTCTTTTCTTTTTTTCATTCTTTTTTTTCTTTTTCGTTTTCCTTTTCTTTTTTATATCTTTTCTTTTTTTTAGGCAAGGATTACTATATCTGGATAGGCCTTTAATAATTTTGAATTCTGCTTCTCCTTTCCTAAAGCAAAGTCTTGATATAAATATTTAACTTATAAACATAATAATAGTTTTGAAAAATATTTTAATAAAAGAAATTTAAGTATTAAAAATAAAAGTCTAAATTATTTAAATCCTTCAAAAATACAATTTTTCTTACTAAAGATAGTTACACTATATTTAACATTTTCTACACTAAAAATTTTTAACAGAAAGTTTTTCTTCATTACTCAGAATTTTAACTAAATTTTCTTACTCATTTCTATAATCAATTTTTACTTCCCTAATATAACTTCATATACATGATCATTTTTATTTTCAAATCAAATTTATTTGTAGCACATTTGAGAACAAATAAAATTCAAGTTTTGAAAATATTTTTTACTCCCCCCAAACTTAAATTTGTAACAAGATTTAAACAACTTAGCAGCAGATATAAATAAGAAGGAATGAAAATTGAAATAACATGCTTACAGAAATTTCTATACCCTAATTATACAAGCATAAAGCTAAAAATAGAAGTAAAATTAATTTATGATCAATTTTCTATTATTCTCATTTAAATTCAACATGTAGAGATTCAATAGACTTCTAAGCAGTGGGTACAAACATAAAAACAAACTAACACACTAACTTTGATTTCATATCTCAACTTAAAAACAAACATACAAATAAGATAAAAGAAAAATACAAGGTAGCAGTTTTCTGAGTTTAAAGTTTAAAACTAAAATTAGCAAGATTTTTAAACTTTTCAAAAGGCTCATAATTAAGTTCAATTCTAACTAACTAACACAATAATCAACACACAGTAACAATTACTACCCTAGAATTTTAAAACTACAAACAAAATACAACATCACAATACAATTAAACAAAATAAAAGTCTCACACATCACAAAGTCTTAATAGGTACACAAATGCAAATGAGCAAGTCCAAAACATAAAAACACATCACATCACATGTCTCAAGTCCAAACATAAAAAAAAACTACACATCACAAGTCTCAAGTCCAAAGGACATAGTCTAACACATATTACAAAAATAAAAATAATTCAATCCTCCTACTCATCATCTTCAAAATCACCGCTATTCCAGACATTTGTAGACTCATAATTTGGGTATCTAGGATATGGAGGAAATTGCACTCCTTAGTTAACCCTAATGAGGCCTTCCAAAGATGAGTGAAATTTCTCTTCATAATCAATTTTCCTTCTATTATACCCATCAATATGACTTGCAAAGCTTTCTAAATGTTGTACCTTATATGCGGTATAGTTGATATTGTCCATCAACCTCTGTATATTGTCCATCAACCTCTGTAATAATTGGTCTTGAGTTTCCGTGGACTCACCTCTAGAAGTAGATGGTCTAGATGTAGAAGCAGCAGAGGTAAAAGTAGCAGACGTTGCCATTCTATAGATCCTTGAAAATCCTCCTCTCCAGCTAAAAATAGAATGCTCATAATATGACTTCACATTTACACTTGTAATTGGCTTCAGAGGCAACAATACTTCCTCCTAGCTATCATATCTCATTCCACCCTGCTCACTAAAAGAAAAGATCAAGGAAACAAATCCCAAACCTGTAGTAGTAGCGGTAGTGGCAAAACTGATGATAGTCTGACAGATCAAAGCTCCAATATTAATGAACTTGCCTTCCTGAATATAATAATTTAACATCTACCTCTCTCTGATAAATTCACTGAGATGATTTGTTGGTAATAGAGGAGCAGAAATAAAATAGTGCCACACCTTGGATGGTGCATTTAACTTTGACGTGGAAAAGTTGACTCTCCTATCATTTGTGATCTTCCAGTGTCCTCTTTCAATAGTTAAATAAGAAATGATCTCGTTTAATTCCGTCTCAGTCGGACTATAATTTGCATAAAAACTCAAAGTACCATGTGGTAAATGGTAAAACATATTAATTACCTCCGCTTAAAAAGGTACCAATTTTCCTCGAACCATAACTCGATCTTCTTCAGCCTCAGAGAGGTTTGCATAGAACTCTCTAACTACAAAAATTACAGCTACACCAGAAAAACAGCAGAATCATTCCCATTGTCGACGAATGATCAGATCTTCTACGGATCCACCTAGACTTTTGAAACATCGCTCCTGGATAAGTTTCTGTGATTGCAGTGTATCACTATACCTATCTTGAGCTTTAGAACTCACAAATTTGCTCTAATTAAAATGACATTTTTCCTTTACCTCTCTTCATTCTTGGTGTCATTCTACAAATTTCATAAAATTCCACAACAGCTTCAAAAATCAAGTCTCATCTACTAAATTTAACTTCTATAAGCATAAACTACACATCCTATGCAATTTCCATAAATTTTTCCTCATTTTTCACCATGAATAGTGATTTTTGGATTGTTCCAAATTTACTCAAAAAACATGGTGAAAATCCAAAATTTTTACATAGAAGTAAAGCTCTTACCTCAAGAAATCCAAATCTAGCAAATTTTTCTTAATTCCAACAAAAAATCTCCACAAAATAGCTTGCCCTAGCCTCCAAAATCACAAACTCGAGAGGAAGAAGATGACCTGAGGAGTGAAAATGGCGATTTTCGGGGTTATTTTTCACTTTTAACCTTTCGCAAACTGATTTTCGTGAATCAGCGCTTAAGCGCGGGTAAGTGGCGCTTAGGCGCCTACCTCTCGGGTTACATCTCGCTTAAGCGCAAGAATTGGCGCTTAGGCGCCGGTGCACTATTTTTAATATTTTCAAACCTAAGTAAAATGCATTATTAGCCTAAGTAAACCACTCCTAAATGGTCTCATAACACTTAAATGACTATTTTTACTTCCTATAACTTCCTTCTCTTTATAAATTCTCCATAATAATTAATTCAATTCAAGGCTAAAAATAACACAAATTTTCACAAAAATAAACTTATATTAATTCACAAACAAGTAAAAATACATTTAACACTTAGTTCTCTACTTAGTCCAAATAGTCTCGGATGAGAAAATTCTCTAAATATAAGCACTTAACAAACTTAAACAATTAACACATAGAAGTCATAAATACCGAAAACAAACACTAAAACATAAACACAACGACTCCTATCAAAAAAACTCTAACATAGAACTTAATTTCATTCTTCATTTGTTGGGTCAAACTCTGGTCTTTCATTAGTCTCTCCTTGGGCAATCGGAATATAAAGTTGATAAAACGGACGGTGGTGATGATCTCTGATAATATCTTCTTCAATCAACTTCTATTTAAGATACATCTCCTTATTCGCTTCCTCTATATAACTAGTATGGTTGAATTACATTTTCAATTGCCATCCAATATGCTCTAGATGTGCATGAATCTCAATTACCTTTATTTCCAGTAAATCCATGATAGTCTCAATTATGTTGATCTTTTCTGATATTCCTTCAATACTAACGGCTAATAAACTGTTATACATCTCTTTTGCACTTTGACTAATGAATTTATTCCTCATGATCTCTTCCTTCTACTTCAAATCCATCTCCCATGAAGCCATCTTATCAAAATCTATCTCTCTTGTAGACTTTAGGGCTGAAAATAATCTGGGGTGAAATTCCTTCACAATACCCTTCTATTTATAGGCTTAAATCCCTCTAGTAACTCCTAGACATTTCTTAAAACTACCTTGGCACATTTTAGTCAACCAATTACCGGTTAAACCTTCTAAAATCTGAATTTCACACATGGTTTTTAACTCCTGTGCTTAAGCGCTGAATATGGGCGCTTAAGCGCCAGTGCTTAATTTTGCACCAGTCCTAATGTCCAAATTCTCATTTTAGCATGTCTAAATCACTAAATAAAGTCTTAAAATCAATACTAACACAAAATAGTCTTAAAAATACTACCCCAAATTTTTTTAATAACACACAAACAACAATCAAAACAAAAACATACTGATAACTATGGGTTGCCTCCCACACAACTCTTGATCAACGCTTGATTTTACGTCGTCAGCCCGACGTAACCAGTGCTTATTCTGGTTGACCCAACATCATTCGATCGTTAAATTTATGTTGATTCCTTATAAAAAAAGATTTCAGTCTATGACCATTCACTTTAAATACTTTATCAGTTTAAGGATCTTTAATATTCACAGCTCCATAAGAATAAACTTTCATCCCAACAAATGGGCCCATCCACCTAGACTTAAGTTTTCCTAGAAAGATGGTTCACACGTGTATTGATTCAAAAGTGGAGGTGAAGTCGGACAGGAGATCTATTCGTGAACAGCTGGACACGTGGCTCGCTGAAGTATAAAGCGCAACAAATCAGAACGTGTCGTGTAATTTTTCGGAGCCACCTTAGGTTGATGTCCCGTGAATAAGTAGAAAAATAAGGTATTTTTAATTAAATTAACTCAAAAACCTTAAAAATTCATAACTTGGTGTAGAGAAAACATAAAAATAAAATAAAAATACCCTCTTGCTAAGTAAACACCAAGAGAATATTATGGAAAAAATTAAATTTATTTGACAAATATTTTATTTTTAATTAATTAAATACTATATGAATTATTTTAATTTTAATTAAATAAGTAATAATCACCATGGCATGAAATTTTAATGGTTTATTCATCATGATAGTGGGGATGTTCTCTGATTTTTTCAAAGTTAAATAACATCTCTAGTCTTGAAGCCCTAATTTTCAAGTATAGTTATCTATTTTTGCTTATAATAATTATATAAACTAAAATATAAGTAAGAAAAATATGAGACTTATTTTCGTAGGTTTCCTTTGGTTAGAGAACTTTAGGAAAAATATAAATTAAGTTTAAATAATTATGTACATTACTATAGCTAATTAAGTTATTTTAAATCATAAAAATTTAAATAAATATAATATAATTCAAAAATTACAAAAAAAAATGAGCCCACACTATAAATAATGATCATTTTAACTCACTGTAAAAATTTGAAACCCATTTGAATTGATTTGATTTCTAAAGCCTATTTTTCAAGTAAAATGAGATTTTTGCATTAAAATAATTATAATAAATAAACTAGAATTAGGAAAATTATGAAAAGTAGATTTCAGAGTTCCTTGTGATTAGCGACTCCTAGGAAAAATAAAGTTTATTTTAAAATAAATAGTTCCTTTTTTAACAACTTTTAAGTTAAAAATAATTTTAAAAAATTAAAAATTACAAAAAATATGAAAATGCTCAGAAATGTTCCTAATTGTTCCCTGATTACTTGGGACCCTTTAAAATATTTTTCTTAATTTTTATAGTTTAGTTATGTATTTTTAAATGCTAAAAAATGTATTTTTCTTAATTTTTCCATTAAAATAATTATAATAAATAATATAAAAATTGTTAAAAAAAAGTTTGTTTTTTTTAAGTTTTCTGGGCCTATAGAGATTTAATAATGATATAAAAAGTATATTTTCTATTTAATTAATCACTAAAAATCAAAAAATAATTATAACACTTAAAATATAATTTTAATATTCATGAATTTTTTTCTAAGTGGTCATCTGACCTAGGTGATCCTCCAATAATTTTCCCATAGACAAAAACTTTAATTTGCTTAGTTAATGAAATTAACATTAAAAATCTTATTTTTGAGTTAAAATAATTATATAAATTAAATATAAATTAGAAAAATCATATTTTTTGCTCTGATATCTTAATTGACCCTGAGTGGGGCATCATATAAATTTCAAAGTCATTTAAGTTGTATTTAATGAGTTATGAAGTGGAGAGCGCTAGGGGCAAAATGATAATTTTATATTTTGATACCTTAATTAAAATTTAAGATTAATCAATGCGTAAATGTGTAAGTTTGATCATAATAAACTCTTTTGAATGTTTGAAACATGATGGGGTAGAAACCAACTTGTCACCTTTACATGATAAGAGTAAAATGATAATTTTATAAATTATTATGTCTTGGAAGTCAATTTAATTGGATGATCTTAAGGTTGTGGGCTTAAGTTAGGAAGAAAATAACTTGCTTATTTGAAGCCCCTAGTTGGTGATTAGATGATAACATGATCTTTTGACAAGAATTAAGTACTTCCATTCAACATTTTTTTATTATTACAAATCTTTCCCGAGATTGGATTTAAGGGCTTAGTAGTGAACTAGGCTTGATATTTAAACTGATTCAATGAGGTTTAGAAATGAAAGACACAATTAATTATGAACACCTCTAAACACTGCAAGCCCAACTTTAGTGGTGGGTATAAGATCCTTAATTACTTAAGCTTACCTTAGGGATACCTACTTACAAAACCCTTAAATAAAATATCAAGTGAATGTCTGAGTACCCCACTCTCGGAATAGTTAAAATATTAAGGTTCACTGAGCATAGGGTGTATTAACTCATTGAAACCTAATTTAGCTTCGGGTGATTAATTGAGCAACACAATAAGTCCAAATGAGCTCGAAATGGTTCAAAGGGTTCTAAAGTTGTTTAGAGTTATGCCTCGAACACTTTTATGACATGCTAGATATTTTGAAAGACAATTAGAATTATTATTCTTTACTCAAGAAAATCATCCATTAAGACTTTTAGGGACCCACCAAGTTATACCTCGGGACCCGATAATTCACCTAAATCAATAAAAATACCCTATACTACTTATCACATATTGTTTGAATCAATGTTCAAGGATTTCAGTCTTCTCTGAGGTACTTAAATCCTTGTAAGCAACTGAGGTTATTTATTTTTGCCACATATGGATCAACGTGCTTGTGTAAGTCTGAGGTCTAGGCGGCTAGGGCAATGACGATAATGTTAATGTGTGCTAAAACGAGGGATGCGATGTGAGATTTTATGATAGTATCTTTTACCTTGAGGACCTTTAATAAAAAGAGGGGATGCGATGTGAGATTTTATGATAGTATATTTTACCTTGAGGACCTTTAATAAAAAGAGGGGATTAAGACCAATGATACTATTCGACGAATCTTGAGAAGATGATTGCCCCCAATTCTCTTAGGTTATTTGTAGTCCTAGCTCAATTAAATTAAATAATCTATGGGCTTCACCACTCTACAAAATGTTTTAAATAAAAACCCCTTTCGCATGATATGGTAAATTTTATATGCATGAAAATTAAATTTAAATGAAAACTTATAAAAGTCCATGGTTATTCACTTGAAGTGAGGTTAGGACTACCCTCCGTAGATGATCGGGTTGGTAGCTTTTACTTATGTTTGGGAAGCACACAATCCAGTTTTGAGCCCCCATCTTTGCCAATATCTTACACCCAGTCTCAATATTCTATATGTGACTACGGGTTTTCTTTTAATTATGTTTTCCTGCGACTCTTTTTCTGACTTTTTCTCGTATCGGACATTCTCATTTACTTTCCTGCAATTTGTTTAAACTTCTTGCAAATATATTATGTTTTATGATGCTAACCATGCAGCGGTAGCAGAGACCCATGTATGCATTTATGTTTTATGTAATATAATTTTATTTATTTACTTTATAGCACTTTACTTACTTGCATTTTTTTTACTTTACCTGCAAAACATGTACCAAAACTAAAAATTACAAAACTATGTTCAAAATTAAACAACATTTTCAAAACAAAATAATAATTTCATAATACGTCCTTTTGAATTCACAGGAGTCCCTCGAATGAGGTAACCCACAGTTGCTAACGAGATCTCCCCGGTTTAAATGAACTTAATAACTCGTTTAAACCAAGTAAATTCAAAAGAAAATAATGATACCAGAATGAGGGAACCGTGGGATTCTAATTGGTGTTGCTCTAATCAATTTTAACCCCCCATAATGCTTAAAAAATAATGAAATTTTTTACTTAAATATTTATGGTAAAACCTTTTGAACCTTTATACTTTAGGATTGCTACTTTGACGAGGAGCTTGAAGCTAACTCCGTGGGCAGCACAACGAGGATATAAAGAAGAATAACTTCGAGAGAGCAAGCGGATCTACAACAACAAATCTTTCCTTAAAATTTAAATAACAAGTCATAGGACTGCAAAGTAGCTTATCTAGTACGACATAAATCATCACTTTATCTTTAGGCCTTTGCACAATCATGTTGTGTGATACGCCTAAAAAATGACTACTTTTTCATGTATATATCATGCTCAATTTTAATTATTTTTAATGATATTACACTTTAAAGGAAAATATTTTGCATATTTCTGATTTCGGGGACAAGAAATGGAGTTTTAGAGAAAAAGAAGTAAAAACGGTGCAAATTGGAGTAAAAACAAGCAAGAAAAAAAATTATGTCCTGGCACATTTTGATGTCTTTCTATGCTTAATCTAATTTACACTTCTCACATATTTTTGAATGAAACATTTTAAAGAAAGGTTTTTTATGCTTATTTTGTAGGTTTATCTGTTAGGAATGCAACGCAACTGAAACGGGGCGAAACGAAGCTAAAACAGAGCCAAACAAAGCAAAAGGGCTACGTAGGGTGGGCGCCGATGGCGCAGAGCCGGTGCAGGCAGCGCGAGAGTGCAGAAAATGAAGTCAAAATGGCGCCGACAGTGCCCAAAACGGCAACGACTGCGCTCAAGACGGTTGGGACGTGATCCTGGGAAAATTTCTAGAAGATTCAATGTATTTTGAAGCTTTTTGAAAGGTTGTTTGATGCACCTCTTGGGAAATTCATCCCTACACTATAATAGAGTGTTTTTATGTCAGAAAAAGTGGTGTGTGTGGTGTGTGTGAGTAGAAAAATATGAAGAATATTTAGAGATCTTAGAATAGGAGTAGAAATGTAGATTTCTACCCTTTTGGAGAGAATGGTGAGGGGATTTTGAGAGAATATATAAGGGAATGTTCTAGCATTGCATGGATCAGCGGGAGACTTTGTGGGAGAGATTTTCATCTTTCTTTCAATGAAAAAAAGCTAAGTATTGTGTTCTTCATTATCTTTAGATTTTGTAAACACTTATCTAGTGCATTTTCTTTGATGAAGTGAAGTATTTTGTGGTGTTTTCTTTGTGCTTTGTGATGTGTTTTTCTTACTCGTTCTTCTTATTGAAAAATAGTGGCATGAGAGAATTATGCCATTGTTTTCCTTTTACTTTTCTTTTTCAATGAGTATAATTCATGTTTAGGATTTTGAGATGCATGCTAGAAGAAGTTTTAATTATAAATGTGATCGTTTTTACTTTGTTGACCTCACTTTTTGTTGAGGTTTAGTTTTTCCTCTTTAGTAACCTAAGGTCTAGCCATAGGACTTTCCTATTGACTATTCTTAGAAAACTAGATAAGGAACCCTCACCATTAGAAATTCTACACTCCT
>NW_018248510.1:149304-149759 GCF_001263595.1 Phalaenopsis equestris
GCTAGCTTACCCCAAATCCAAGCTTTGATCACTTGAACCCACATTGAACCCATGAACTAAAAATGGTCTGACTACCCCAAAGTCACCAAATTAATGACTCCACAGCCATTAGTTGGACCATAGTGGACAACCTAAACCTCTTAAAACCACCTAAACTAAGCCATGGACCAAATTTCTACTAAATTAAGGGATTTCATTCCATATTTTCTTAAGCTTAGGATATTTTTGCCAAAACTAAACCGCAGCCCATTAAATTGTTGTGACATATTCCCCTGGGTTCCCTGAGCTCCTAGCCACCTCCCCCTGCCATGGACGGCCGGCCTAGTCACCGGAGAAGCCAAAAATGAGGGCCACCTCCTTTTGAATTTCACCTAAATCAAACCCAGAGGCCACCTCACTCAAATCAAATGATAGAGCTCCTCTGCCCTCCACCTAAGCATCACAATGCACCCAAA
>NW_018248510.1:149769-150089 GCF_001263595.1 Phalaenopsis equestris
ACAATGCACCCAAACTTGTGCCTTGAGAGCCACCTCATGGCCATTTTTATAAAAACTCACCTCCACCCCCCCTCCCCGGCCATGGAAGGTCTGTTAAAATTTTCTCAGAGAGAGACCTCCAAATGACTCATTGAGCTTCCTTAAGACCTCCACAGCTCATTCCAATCACTCCATTACCCTGATTCCCCCTGTGTAACCCTAATTTGAGCTTGAAAATTAGGGTAGAATCAGGACACCCCTTAATACTCCACTAAACTCCAATTACATGTGCCTACACCTTCACATTAGCAAGAGAAGACAAAGTCCCATCAAATTACCCT
>NW_018248511.1:0-278 GCF_001263595.1 Phalaenopsis equestris
AGTGGAGGCTCCAACATCCTTATCCACAATAGACATGACGACATGAGAGAACGAACGAGAATTAGTGGTGACCGCGGAGCGAGTTGGGGGTGCCATCAGAAGGCAGCCCAAAATAAAAGAGATAGACTTCAAGGAGTTTAGAGGGAGGTGAAAGGGGGTGTCGTGAAAGGAAAGAGGAAAAGATAAAGAGAGAAATTCAAGGGCTTGGAGATTTTAAGGTGACAGTTTAAAATCAATTTTGTTCAGTTTATTGGAAATTGATGTGAGATTGTTAGCCC
>NW_018248512.1:0-502 GCF_001263595.1 Phalaenopsis equestris
TAGTCCCAATTTCTCTATTATCTGAGTCGATGCCATGTTTTTGCTGCTCTCGTTGTCGATGATAAGATTTCATAACTTTTCGTTCATTGTGCAGCGGGTGTAGAAAGTATTGTGGGGAAGCCACTGTGGTTCCCTTGTGTCAATATAAGTCTGTAAACCCTGTTGAACTATGATTGCCTGTCTTTCATCTGGGAGAAGATGAAGTATCTCACTTTGGTCCTCGGCTGTCTTTTCCTCGCTAAACTCCTCCACGACTCCCTGATTTATAAGTGTGACTACTTTGCTTGTGGGGTTGTTGGGGGCGATGTGGACATAGCCGTGGCATCTCTAACACGTCCTGACTGACTCAATGTTAGGGGAGCTACCCTTCTCTTATTTCTTTCTATTCTGATCAAGAGTATCATGCCCTTGTCGTGCTTGTTGGTGTCTCCCAAGGTACTTTTTTCGTTCGTTGCAACTATGAGAGGCTGCCTGCCTGCCTGCCTGACGGTTGCTGCCTGAA
>NW_018248513.1:0-502 GCF_001263595.1 Phalaenopsis equestris
TAGTCCCAATTTCTCTATTATCTGAGTCGATGCCACGTTCTTGCTGCTCTCGTTGTTGATGATAAGATTGCATAACTTTTCATTCATTGTGCAGCGGGTGTAGAAAATATTGTGGGGAAGGCACTGTGGATCCCTTGTGTCAATATCAGTCTGTAAACCCTGTTGAACTATGATTGCCTGTCTTTCATCTGGGGGAAGATGAAGTATCTCACTCTGGTCCTCGGCTGACTTTTCCTCGCTAAACTCCTCCACGACTCCCCGATTTATAAGTGTGACTACTCTGCTTATGGGGTAGCTGGGGGCGATGTGAACATAGCCGTGGCATCTCTAACACGTCCTGACCGACACAATGTTAGGGGAGCTACCCTTCTCTTATTTCTTCCTATTCTGATCAAGAGTATCATGCCCTTGTTGTGCTTGTTGGTGTCTCCCAGGGTACTTTTTTCGTTCGTTGCAACTATGAGAGCCTGCCTGCCTGCCTGCCTGACGGTTGCTGCCTGAA
>NW_018248514.1:0-343 GCF_001263595.1 Phalaenopsis equestris
GTGCTTATATTTCTTAAGTAGGTTTAGATATACGTTCAAAATTTTTTTTTGGAATGATCCAGAAGAATTAATACAAATGATACCATATGAAGAAAATATTTTTATTAGAGGAGAATTAAACAGACATATTAGTCACACTATAAATGTTGTAGGTGTAGTTATAGATAAGAGTTTGAAAGATAATATGGTAAAAATTAATAGATTTGGAGATACAATTATAGTCTTAAAGATTTTTGTTTATACTAAAATTTTTAATGTTATGCGCTTATACTCCTAAGTAGGTAGGTTCAAAAGAAAATTTTTTGGAATGTACTAGAGCTGTTACTTGTGTTCAAACTGAAGG
>NW_018248515.1:0-430 GCF_001263595.1 Phalaenopsis equestris
TACAAGCTACGGATGATCAAGTTTTTGTTCTAGGTAAGAAAGTGGAATTTACCCTAGAGAGGATGAATGCATTATATGGGTTGAGAGACAAGTTTCAATGTGAGTACACTACATTTGATACTTCTGACTTTGCATTGGATGAATTTCTAGCTTATCTAACTGATGGAAGAGGAGTTTGGAAGATGAAGAATGATCATAAGGTAAACTTCTCTACTTCTATGCTTAATGCTCAATATAAAGCCTGACATTATTTTATTTCTTCTTGACTCCTTCCAACAATTCATTTGAGTGAACTTAATAAGGAGAGAGCTACTTTAAATTTCTTCATTCAACAAATGAAGAAAATAAACATTGGTGCCCTTATCTGTCGGAAAGCCCATACTTCTTCTAAAGGCGGCACTACTGGAGGTTTAGGTTACCTTGCTTTGAT
>NW_018248516.1:0-340 GCF_001263595.1 Phalaenopsis equestris
AGCCAGACTCAAATGAATTGAGTTCAGATTGAAATTCCTTTATGGCTCGTTATGTTCTATTTCAAACCAGCTCGGCTCAAAATTGTATCGAGCTTGATCCAACTTGAAATCAAAACGAGTTGGCTCAATTTTTAGTTATGTGGATCCGTTCTAGCTCGTAATCGGTTCAATTCAGCTCGAAATCAAAACATGATGGCTCAAATTGAGCTATTTGGATCCGTTCTAGCTTGAAATCAACTTGTACGTTGTTATATTTGATTTGTTTAGCATTATATATAATTTTTCTAAATAAAAAATACTTCGAGCCGATATTAAGCTAGTTCGAGCTGATCGTCGGTGT
>NW_018248517.1:0-771 GCF_001263595.1 Phalaenopsis equestris
TTTTCGAAGCCTCATGATCTCATCATTCATCATGCACTAAAGCGGGAAATTACGACAAATCTGAATAGGTTGAGGTATTTACGTGCGTTCCACCCATACCACCCATATTTTCGGCATAGCTTGGGCGCCACGTAGATAAAAGTTAAATGCTTAGATGCTTAATATATTATTACATAAGAATTAGGTGGTAGTTATGTAAATCTTTCTAATATTTTTATTCTAGGTACCAAGCACCCAAAATTTTAAATATAACATTTTGCTCACCCAAATTTTAAATATAATAGATTAATAATTAAAAATCTTAAATATAATATTTTAACTCAAAATATTATGAGTGAGTTTATAAATATAAATAATTAAAATATTATATTTAAAATTTAAATAATTTAAATACTATATTAAATATTTTGAATGATTGTCACTTAAATACCTCCTCGAAGGTGGCTTTTTAGGGTGTTAAGGGTATCCTTGCTTAAGCAGTATTTGGTACGCTATTTATAGGCGGATTTATGTATGGATTTAACGTAAATCCGTCGAACACGAATTTGACACTATTAAATCTCGTAGTAGGCTAAATCCAAAAATTTTTGTCGCATGACGGTGATCCCAAATTTATTAAGGGTCGCTTTGGGTACAGCTTTCTCGCTGTTTTGTTTTTCAGGCCATCATCATAGTTTTATTTGGAGAACTACTTTTTTTGTAGTTTTTTGAAATATCTGTAGTAAAAAAAACAAAATTTTTTTGTCAGAAAGCTCATATGTAATTTTTTGA
>NW_018248518.1:0-226 GCF_001263595.1 Phalaenopsis equestris
CAAGATGGGAAAAATTACGGACAGATGAGGAGAATACACTAAATCAAATAAGAGATTACAGGTGGGGTGAATCTTACACAAAACATAAGAGGAGTATTTATAGTTTTAGAAATACCCATTTAAAGAAAATAATTAAAAGAGCCAACGAAACAATAACACACAAATTGCAATCTAAAGGCTATTATTATAAATTTGTTCTAACAGTCAAAAGCTTCAATCTATATGC
>NW_018248519.1:0-501 GCF_001263595.1 Phalaenopsis equestris
CTTTGTTGCTCTAGCCCCTTCCACATTGAGTCTAAGGGGACTCAAAAAAGAGGTTGGTTACGCCCCTATCTAAGAGGCCCAATTACTCGAGCAAATGCAACCATGTGAGTCAATACACGGAAGACCAAAATGGATCAAACCACGAAGTCAACCATATGACTTCATCTCGACCCCATCAGGCTAAAGTGAGATAAGCGTTTAAGATAACCATTATAAGAAGGTCGAATGAAAGCATCGACCTATCTTTCCGTAAATATCACTTGAAGAAAGAATCAATTTCCGCAGTATCACATGTCATCCCAAGAACGACCTTGTGGATTCCACACCAGGTTCCAAGAATCGGCGACACAATTGAGCATTGTAATCATCACGAAGTACCCTCTCGTTACCTATCTAGTTACGATGATTCATCATATGTTCAATAGACTAGTCTCATTCTACCGATAGGAGTTCATCATCAAGAGATAGAGAGTGGACAATCAAACTAAATTGATCAATTAA
>NW_018248520.1:0-356 GCF_001263595.1 Phalaenopsis equestris
GTATTATCGGTGTTATTTAACAATGTTACACCGCGGTGTTATTTGCGGTATTATTGGTGTTATTCTGGGTGTAACACCACAGAATAACACTGATAACACTGCAAATAACACCAGAATAACAACGTGGTGTTATACCGCAGTGTAACTTTGCGGTGTTATACCGCAATATAATACCGATAACACTAATAACACTACGAATAACATCGCGGTGTTATTTTGCGGCATTACTCGGTGTTATTTCGTGCAATATGTTCTACCGAGCCTGTTTCGAGCCGAACACGAACATAATGTTCACAAGTCATTTCAAACACGAGCCATTTCGAACATGAGCCAAATTGGAATTAGCCAAACACTAG
>NW_018248521.1:0-1133 GCF_001263595.1 Phalaenopsis equestris
AAAGGAGAAATGTTACATAAAAGGATGAGAATATGAGGGGTAAATGGAGTGGAAGAGAGTGTAGAAAGAGGGAAGGGAGAGAATAGACGATGATAGATTTTGAGAGATATGGAGAGAAATAAGATAGCAAGCAAGGCAGAGAGAGAATCAAATAGAGGGAGGGCAGAGGGAGAAAGAGAGTGAAAGGGAGGGCATGAAGCTAGGAAGAGAGGAGAAGAGAGAGAAAGATAGTCAGATAGATGAGGGAGAAGAAGAGAGAGTCAGAAAGAGAAGACAAGGGAGAGAGAAATAAAAAGAGAGAAATGAAGAGTGAGAGAGAGAGCCAAACAATGGTTGGGAAATAGATGATAAAGAGGGAGAACAGAGTGGGTGAGAGTACACCTCAGAGAGAGGAAAAAAAAGAGTGTGGGTGAGAGCAAGCGAGATAGAAAGGGAAGGTGGGAGGAAGAGAGAGAATGGGAGAGATAAAGAGATTGGATGAGAGAGAGAAGATGAAAGGGTAATTATGGAGTAATGGAGAAACAAATAAGGAGGTTAAAAGAAAGGAAGTGAGAAATGAGAGACGGAGAGAATAAAGATAGTGATAATGGAGAGAGGAAGATGACTATTGAAAAAGGTTCAGAGTTAGAGAGAACAAGGGAAAGATGGGAATAGAGTGAGTAAAAGTGAGAGAGCATTAGTGAGAGAGAGAGAGTGGGAGGGAGCAAGTGATAAAATAGATTGTGAGAGGAGAGAGAATTGAGAGAATGAGAGAGGGAGGTAAATATATAGAGACAGGAGAGAGATAAGTGAGTAGGGAGGAAGTGAGTATAGAGAGTGAGAGAGAGAGGAGATGTAAAGAAGAGATTGAATAGAAAGAGAGGGATGAGAGGCAGAGCAAGAGAGGGGAAAGAGTCAATGAGTGATCGAGAAGGTCGAAGAGATAAAGGGGAAGAAGGGAGGGGGGCTTGAGAAAGTGAGAGTAAGAAAAGAGACATAGAGAGAGAGATATAGAAAGATATGGAGGGAGAAAGAAAAGGAATGCCAGAGAATGAGAGTGAGGAGATTGAGATAGAGTAGGAGAGATAGAGAGAGAAAAAGCAAGCGAGTGAGAGAGCAAGCGAGAGAGTGAGAGAGTGATAGGGAGTGAGACA
>NW_018248521.1:9374-11538 GCF_001263595.1 Phalaenopsis equestris
ATGTGCGGTGTCGATCTGGATCCCTGAAATATAATTTTTTTTTATTAGAATAGGCACAGCCTAAAATTGTTTTAGGGTCACCCACCAATTTTTCGGAAGAAAGGATAAAAGAGTAAATGAATGTGATTATGTTCATAGCCCCGCCGATCTGACTCATAATGCTCAGCTGCCACTTCCATTTCTTGCTTCCCTCTCGGCCCAAATCTTTCAAAGAACTAAACCCTAATTCTGCCCTCCGCCCTCTGCCTCCGGCGGCCCTTACTCGTGCCATCTCTAGCAACGACGCCGGTCTCAGTTTCCGCGAGAAGCTTCTCTTTATCGAACACAACCTCGGCGTCAACTCACTCCGCGCCCTTGCAGTCAATCCCAACCTTCGCTCCACTCCCCTTTCCTCCCTCCGCATGCTCTCCTCCTTGCTCTCCTCCTTCGGCCTCCTTCAATCTGTCACTTTATCTATCTCACCCTCCCTCTCCCATTCTCTAACCTTCTCTCCCATCCATCCCTCTCCCCTTAATTTCCTTCTCTCTCGTATCTCGTTGTCACTCTCTCTCTATCACTCTCATTCAATCTACGGCAATTCTCTATCTCTCCTCTCTCTTGATCTTTCACTTTCTCTCACTCTGTCCCTAGTTGGCTCTCCATCTTCTCTCTCTTTTATATTTTGCTCTCCCTCCTTCTCTCTCTATCTCTCTCTCTCCCTCCCTTCATATTTATTTGTCTCCCTCAATTTCTCTCTACCTCTCTCCTTATCTCTTCTCTCTACGCTCCTTCTTTTCCTCACTCAAAAAGTCTCACTCACTTTCTCAATCTCTCCTCTCACTCTCCATAATCCCCTCTCCCTCTCAATTTTACACTCTCTGCCTCTCTCTCATCCTCTTTTATTCCCTACCTCTACATCGGTCTCCCTCTCTCCGCTTCTTTCCTTTATTATATCTTCTCTCCCTTTTTTTGACCCTCCCTCTCTCTCTCCAACTCTCTAAGTCTCATTCTTATATTTTTCCTCGCTTTCCCCTTGCCCTTCCTCTCTTACTCTACTTCTTTTACTCTCCCACCCTCTCCGCCTACCTCTCTCTATCATTTTATGTTTTTCTTCCCTCTCTCTCTTTCACTCCTTCCATATTTCTCTCACTCTTGCTCCTCTCTCTCTATCTTATTTGCATCTAGCTATCTCTTTCTCCCTATCTCAATCACTCTCACATTTGCTCTTATCTTTTTCTCTCACTAACTCTTCCACCCTCTCTTTCTAAGTCTCTCTCCCCTACTCTTTTACGTATCTATCTCTTGCACTCTCTATTTCTCTCCATTCCTTTCTCCCTCTTTCTTATTTTACCTGTCTCTTTCTACAAATCTCTCATGATCTCTCTTCCTCTCTTTCTCTAGCTCATTCTAATTCTCTCTCTTTATCTTTCTCCCTCCATCTAGCTCTATTATGCTCCCTGTCCCTTTATCGCTCCCTCCCTCCATATCTCGCTCTCTCACCCTCTCTGTCTCCTTCTCTTTGATTATCTCTCTTGCTCTTTTCTCTCATTCTTTGTCACTTCCTCTCTATCAATTTCACTTCTTGCTCTATCTCTCTCTCCCCACTCCCACCCACTCCCTCTTTCTCTATCTCTCTATCCCTACCCCACTCTAACTCCATACACACCTCCAAAACCTCTCAAGAATTATCTTTAATCGTTCTTCTCTTTCTTCCCTCCAACCCTTTCTTTAACTCTCTCTTTTTTTGCTTCTTATCTTTACCCATTCGTCTGTATCTGCCTCTCTCTTCTTCAATTTAACTCTCTCTCCATCTCCCTCTCTTGTTCACTGTAACCCTCCCTCCCTTTTATCCCTCATTCTCTCATCTATCTTTTTTAGTTACTTTATCTATTTTTTTCTCTCTCAAACCTCTCTTTCTTCTCCCCGTCACTATCTCTCTCTCTCTCTCTTTCTTGCTCTATCCCTCTCCCTATCTCCCTACATCTTCCTTTCTCTTTTCCTACTATCTCTTCTTTACTCTCTCGCTCTCTCTTATTATCTTCATCTCTCTCTCAATATCTCTAATGCTCTCTCTCTCCCTCCCTCTCTCTTACTCTCTCTTTCTCTATTTACATCTCTTGGTAGCAAGCGTTATCCTTTCCCCCTGCACTGTCTCTCACTCATTCTATATCTTTCTCACTTCCTC
>NW_018248521.1:12848-13098 GCF_001263595.1 Phalaenopsis equestris
CTTTCCCTCTCTCTTTTTCCCTCCTTATATCTCTCTCTCAGTCCTCCTCTGTCCCTCTCTCTTTCTCTCATATATCTATCTTCTTTAACTCCTTCCCTCCCTCCCTCATTCCTACTCTCTGTCTCACTCACCCTCCTTCCTTCACATCCTTTATCTCTTTATCCCACTCTCCCTTCCTCCCTCTCTTCTTACCTCACTCTTGCTCCTCTTTTTTCTATTCCTCTCTTACTTATCCTTACATTCTCTTCTT
>NW_018248521.1:13270-17134 GCF_001263595.1 Phalaenopsis equestris
CCACTGTCTCTACTCCCATTCCACCCTCTCTTTCTCGTGCCCTATCTTTCTCCTTGACATAATAGCTTCCACTATCGATCTCTCTCTCCTTCTCCCTCTCTCTCTCTTTTCATGCTCCCTCAACCTTGTTCTCACCTTCTCTCCACTATTTCTATAACCTTCTCTACTTTTTTTCTCTCTCTCTCTTTCTCTCTTTCATTATCTATTTATCTCTCTCCCTCCCAATCCTATTTTTGCTCTATTTCTTTTGTTATTTATTTCTCTCTGTTCCAACCTCACTAATTTTCTCCATCCCTATTCTCTCTCTTCTCTATCTCTATTATCTCTCTTGTCCCCTTTCATGCCCTCTCTCTCACTCACTCGATCACTCCCTTCCTCACTATTGCTCGCTCCTTGCCTCACTCTTACTTTCTCACTCTCGCACTAGCTCTAGCTCCCTCTCACTCCCTCTCTCTTCTCTCTCACTATTTCTTTCTCACTCTCTCTAGCTTTCTCCCTCTTTTCTGTCTCATCTCTCTCACTATTTCTTCCCCCCTTCTAGCTCAATCTTCATTTTCTCTCCTTTCCATCTCTAGCTCTATTCCACTCTCCCTATATTTCTCACTCTCGCTCCTTATTACTCCCTCTTTCTCTTGCTCTCTCTCACTCTCTCCCTTTCATTGCCTGTCCATATTTCTCTTTCTCCGTCTTCTCATAGATTCTCCTTCCTGTTCTCTTTTCTCCCAAGATCTCCTTTTCCTCTTACTCTCACTCTCAGTCTACATCAATCAAATTATGTCTCACTCTATTCAAGTCATTCTCATTCTCTCTCTCTTCCCTATCTTACCTCTCACTTTCTCTATCTCTCTGTTGCTCTTTTCTATCCCTCTCTCTCGCTCCTCACTCTCTCCATATCATTAACTCTATCCACCTCTCTCAATCTCTCCTTCCCTTGCTCTTTTTTCTCAATCTCTCACTCTCTCTCTTTCTGTGCTCATTCTCACTCTCGCCCTCTCTTTCCTATCTCTCTTACTCTATCTACTTTCTCTCTCACTCACTTGCTTTCTTTTCCACTCCCTATCTCTCTTTCATTCCAAACCTCAAAAACTCCCTACCTCCGTCCCACTTTCTCCCCCTCATCTTTTTTCCTCTTTTTATTTCCCTCTCCCTCCCTTCTCTACTCTCTTTATCTCCTTCATACCATTCTCTCTCTTGCTTCTACTTTTTCTCTCTTTATCTCTCTTGCTCTCTCTTAATCTCTCTCACTCTCTCTCTATTTTCTAACTCTCTCTCACCTTCTCACCCTCTCGTTCACTTTCCCTCCCTCTATCCTCTCACTCCTCCTTTGTCCCTCTCTCTTTCTCTCGTATATCTATCTTCTTTAACTCCTTCCCGCCCTCCCTCATTCCTACTCTCTTTGTCTCACTCACCCTCCCTCCTTCACATCCTTTATCTCCTTATCTCACTCTCCCTCCCTTCCTCTCTTTTTACCTCACTCTTGCTCCATCTCTCTTATCATCTCTCTTACTCTCTATGACTCTCACTCTCTGTCACTCGCTTTTTACTTTATCTCTCAATTTCATGCCTTCTCTCCCACTCTCTGTCTCTTTCTTTATCTCCCTCTCATTCTAACCCTCAAACGCTCCCTCCCTACATTGCTCCCTCCCTACATCCCTTTTTTCCCCCTCCCTCTATCTGCTTTCTTCTCTCTCTATTTCCCTCGCCGTTCCTTCTCTACTCTCTCTACCTTCTCTCATACATTTTCTCTTATCTTTCTCTCTCTACCTCTCATATTCTCTCTCAGTTTCTCTCTATTTTGTAACTCTCTCCCCTTCTCTCCCTCTCTTTCTCTTTTCGTCTCTCTTTCCCCCCCTCTCTCTCCCTCCATGGCCACTCTCTTTTTACTCACCCTTTCTCTTTCTTTATAAATCTCTACAGTTTCTTTCACTTGCTTGTTCATTCTATCTCTTTCACATTCTCTCTCATTCACTCTCTTGTTCTCTCTCTTACTTCTATCTTATCAATCATCTCCCCCTCACTCTAACTCGCTTCACTCTATCTCCCACCTTCAATTCCTTTATCTTTTTTATCTTACTCTCCCTCCCTCCCTCTCACAATTCTACTCTCTCTTTCTCACTCTCCCTCCCTCCTTCAATTCCTTTCTCTTTATCTCACTCTCCCTTCCTCCCTCCCTCTAACCTCTCTCTCACTCAATCTTCTCTCTCTCTCTCTTTGTCATTCGCTTTGTCTCTCTCTCCATATCTCTCTTTCTTGCCCTCTCTCCCACTCTCTATCTATTTCTCAATCCACACCTCATTACAACCCTCAAACGCTCCCTCACTACATCTCTTTTTCTCCTATTCTCCATCTGCTTTCCTCTCTCTCTCTATTTCCCTAGCCCTTCTTTCTCTACTCTCTCTACCTTCTCTCATACATTTTCTCTTATCTTTGTCTCTCTACCTCTCATATTCTCTCTCAATTTCTCTTTGTTTTCTAACTCTCTCTCCCCTTCTCTCCCTCTCTTTCTCTTTTCCTCTCTCTTTCCCTCCATCTATCTCTCTCTCAATCTTCCTCTGTCTCACTCTCTCCCTTTCTCTCGTCTCTCTATCTTCTCTACCCTAATCCCTCCCTTACTCCCACACTCTCTTTATATTGCTCTACCTCTATCTTTAATCACATCTTTATCTCATTATCTCACTCTCCTTCCCCCCGCTCTTTTAAAACTCTCTTTCTCTCTCTCTCACTCTCTATAACTCTCTCACTCTGTCACTCACTTTTTCTCTCTTGCTCTCCATATCCTGTCTTATGCCCTCTCACCCACACTCTGTCTCTTTCTCTATCTCTCCCTCATTCCAACCGTCAAACACTCCTTCCCTACTTCCCTTTTTCCCCCTCTTTATCTCCTTTCCTCTCTCTATTTCCCTCTCCCTCCCATCTCTACTCTCCCTATGATCTCTCATACAGTTTCACTCTCTGTCCCTCTCGACCTCTTTCAATCTTTCTTCGCTCCTTTTTTATTCTTTTTCTTTCCCTTTTTCACTCTATTTATATCTTTCTTTCTCTTTCTCTTGTCTCTATATCTCTTTCTCTAATTCCATTTCTTGCACTTTCTTGCACTCTCTCACTTGCACTCCCTGAGATGCTCTTGCTCTCTCTCACCTCTTACACACCCCTCTCTTGCAATCTCTATCTCTCTCCCTTTCTATCCCCTTTCTATCTCTCTTTCTCTCTCATTCTTACCTCAATCTTTCCCTCTCTCCCACTCACACTCTCTCTACCTCTCTTCATCCCTCCGTTTATCTCTCTCTCCCTCTCTCATACTCCCTCCCTCCCTCCCTCCTTCAACTCACTCTCTCTCTCTCTCACTCTCCTTCATTCTATTCGACCCTTCCTCTCTGCCTTCCTCTTTTTTTCTTTTTCAACACTTATCGTACTCTCTCTATCGCTTTCTCTTTTACCATCTCTTGTCTATCTCTCCCCCTCTCTTTACCTTTAATCTCTCTCTCCTTCTCTTAACCTCCCTATTCTTTACCTTTAATCTCTCTCTCCTTCTCTTAACCTCCCTGGGAGAGCTAGAGTAAAGTTTGTTTATTCTACCGCTCTCACATTCTCCCTCCTTTGGTCTCTTGCTCTCTCTCTTTTCTCTATATTAATCATCTCCCTCTCAGTCTTACTCTCTTCACTCTATCTCTTCTCTCTGAATTAATCACACTCTCTCTGTCTCACTCTCCCTCCCTCCTTCACTTCCTTTATCTCTTTTCTTGCTCTCACTTTCTCCCTCACATTTTACCTCTCACTTGCTCTATCCCTCTCTTATCATCTCTCCCACTCTCTATTACTCTCTTACTTGCTGTCACTCGTTTTTTCTCTCTTTCTATCTCTCTA
>NW_018248522.1:0-619 GCF_001263595.1 Phalaenopsis equestris
TGACTCTGTAAGCAATCCAATTATGTTTCTCCTCTACAAACACCTCATCCTTCTTCAATTTCTAACCTCTCTTTTCTATCTTATAACCTTGGTCTCACACCCTCCAAAAGAAAGTAAAAAAAATGATAGCAAGAAAATGTGAGAATTAACACCCCCTCATGTTCATCTGTCTTCTTTTTATAACCCTCACTTATCCAACAATCTTCTAACGAGCGGCTCTCGCTGACTCACAAAATGAAGCCTCGAATCGCCACATAAGTTGAACCGTCACAAATCCTTTTGGTGTTGGAATTCTGAAGTGTGGCACATGATTCTTGAGCTTTCAAAATGAAGCAACCAGTAGCTTAGGTAGGAAGAGGCATCCAAGTGCCACTTGTTTGGCACCTTATCGCCAGAATGATGGAGTGGGCGCTTAGGCGCCCTATGGTTGGTGCTAAAGCGCCAAGCTCTCTGAGTGGCTTCAGTGTTGAGAGCATAGTTAAGAGGGAGGAAAGCATAGACACCTCTATGTTGGGAGCTGGGAGATGGGAGTAGGAGCGCCAAATTATGGGCTCAAGAGCACTAGGTGTTCTGTCTTGATCCCCTGTTTGGAGCAAGTGGAGAAGCCTAAGCGCCCTAA
>NW_018248523.1:0-1023 GCF_001263595.1 Phalaenopsis equestris
TAATGAGAATGTTTTTAAAAAAATTTCTAAATGAGGCAATTTGTACTGGGTTATGTTTTTTTGTGGCGAAAGATCTACATAGATGATCTTTCTCATGAGGACGGATCTATATTGACGATCTTCCTCGTGAGGTCGTGATTTACCTGTGATTCCAATGCATTCTAGGAGCTTTGGTTTTATTTGCATGACAAGTTTATGTTCTTTTCATTTTGAATGAACAATCATCTCAAAAATTGATTTTATGCTTTTTTTTCTTTGGATGTTTTAGTTTATGTATCCTTTTTTTTGGCGGAGGGATTATAAAAATAACATAAATGTAAGTTCTTTATTTTTAAAATTTTTATTTGATTTATTGTTTTAAAAAAATTTAATGTAATGAAAACTCATTTTATATTTATAATGCTAATTTTAGATCATATTATTAATTGCTCTATTTATGTATTTGACCTCATATTTACAAAGTCGAACATTTTTGTATAGTTGGCTTTTAGAAAGAAACAGACTACTTGAAGTCGATTCTTCACTTCAAGGTTGCACATTTATTAGGAAGTCAGAAGCCACACGTTTGATGGAGATGCTATCATTTGTGGTGAAAATATTTGTTGATCATGATGTTATTGGCATTTGATCTATTCAAAGGCGATACGCTGCTTGGTCTTATCTAAGTAATCTATAGTGACGTCAAATCCATGCTTAGAGATTTTATAGTGAAATCAACAAATATGATGAGAACCTTGGTGGAATGATCTCTCTTATTTGGCTAATGGTGGATGAGGCCTATTCTTGTTGGTTATCATGTAAAATCTGGAACTGAGTGGTTGTTTTTTTTGGTTGGCCGACCAACTATCTTCCAATCATGGAAGATTGAATTGGGAGAGAACTTTGAAAATACTTTAATTAGTTTTATTCTTTTCTTATTTATATTTTTGTTCTTTTTATTTTAGAATGATGTCCTTTTCAAATTTATATTAGATATATTTGGTAAGTTTATAAATTAGGAAGGATTGGTTTCCCTATATATAT
>NW_018248524.1:0-1167 GCF_001263595.1 Phalaenopsis equestris
ATGTCAATTTATTCACTTTCATGCATTTCTATTTAGTTTCATAAAGAAATCTTCAATCATTCGTCATCGTCGTCATCATCATCATCATCATCATCATCATGTTTTAAAACTATTAATTTACAAAATAGAAAAAAAATTGAGTTCCAATTGTGCAATTATAAAAGTTTACGTGCAAGACATGTAAATACATAAGAATATTGATTTACGTATGTAAATGTCCCCTCCTATATTTTACATTAATGCCACCTAAATCTTTTATATCACAAAAAGAAAATCATCATTTTAATTATAAAAATGAAATAAATATTCATGAGCGGCTTGCAAGTAAAGTTTTCCCTGTTTTTAGGGAAAATATATGTAAAGCTTTCCTTAAAAAACGGGAAAATGTTAACAAATGAAACGTGAACCGTAAAATCATCTATGAACCGCATCTAATGGATATTTTGGGCAAAAGGCTCGTTATCCCGTGAAACTGAGAAAAAATTTGCGTACGTCAAGGGTCAAGAGTACGCATCTCTGCGTACATAATAGTGTACATGGGAGTTACATGAGAGTTACAAGGGGGTTATAACCTGTTGTAACTCCCGTGTAACTCCCGTGTAACCTCCTGTGTAAATCCCGTGTAATCCCGCTGTAACAATTATACATGCTTGTAACTCCTATGTAACTCTCGTGTACACGCTTGTAACTCCCATGTAACTCTCATGTAACTCCCGTGCACACTATTATGTACGCAGAGATGCGTACCCCTTGACTTAAGAAAATTTTTTCCACTGTGAGACGTGACACCACCCTGCCAATTAGATGCAGCTCGTCGGACATTTATTATCTCCCTCCCTCCCCGTTCTCTCTCCAACCCCCAGAATGTAATATTTGCGTACATAAGATGTACGCAGCGCTGCGTATATCAGAGGTTATTCAGGGGGTACAATGGGATTATATCTGGGTTATACCCCCTTGTAACCTCCGGTATAACCCGGATATAACTCCCCTGTACCCCAGAATAACCTCTAATATACGCAGCGTTGCGTACATTAACGGATGGCAATCAAGGAGTTGCGGTCAACACATTCCTACTTTTTCCTATTTATGACATCGTGCTTCCTTCTTCTCCCTCATTTCTTCAACTCTGTGCCACGGTGTAACATGTCTCCATGGTGGAGCTCT
>NW_018248525.1:0-389 GCF_001263595.1 Phalaenopsis equestris
TATGCATATAAAATTATGAGAGGATGAAACTCAAACCAGATGGGCAGCTTATGACGAAAATGCAGACTATCGAGTGTAGCGTTCGACGATTATTCCTAGAAGAATATTGGCGAGGGGATCACCTTATTCGAATGCTGAGCAGAAGGTGCCATGAGAAACTCTCGTAGGGCAGTAATCAACATTCAGGACGATCGACGGGGAGTACTCTTTCGGACTATATATCAATAGAATCAAGGCTTGTTATGCGATCGCCAACCCTCATCGATCGAATGGACCCTTAATCTTATTATACACAAATAACTCGTAATTACCAAAAATTCCCTCCTGAAAAGTTAATAATAAAGGGTATAATACATACTTTTGTAATATTAGGATCTAAGCCTATAAAT
>NW_018248526.1:0-245 GCF_001263595.1 Phalaenopsis equestris
TATATATATGTATGTATGTATGTATGTACTGCTATGTATCTATTTATGTTTGTATGTCTATGTATGTATGTATGTACGTATGTATGTATATCTATCTATCTATCTATCTACTATATGTATCTATTTATGTATGTATGTCTATGCATCTATGTCTGTATGTATGTATGTATGTATGTATGTATATCTATCTATCTACTATATGTATCAATTTATGTATGTATGTCTGTATATATGTATGTATGTAT
>NW_018248527.1:0-6066 GCF_001263595.1 Phalaenopsis equestris
ATTTTTTCTAAAGAAAAGTAAATTATCTTTAATAATTTCTAAAAATAAATTTATAAATATTTTTAATATTTTTAAAATATTCTCTCGGTCACATGATATCACGCATAATATTGGCTGCCTCGTGCCGACCGCTATAGCGAACCATTCGCTAATATTCAATGACTTTTGCACTTGTCCTTCGTCTGCTGCAACGCGTCTCACATGCGATTATTTATAAAAATTAAAGTAAAAATGGCATGTATTCTTAGTGCATCAAAAATCCTAATTTTTTACTGAGAAATTTATATAGATACCGCTCTCTCCCTATATATATATATATATATATATATATTTGCTTTATTCTCTTTTTAACTTTAATCTCTTTGTTTCAACGTGTATATTTTTGTATGTTTAATTACAGAGTTGTTTGGGAATCCACCAAAACCCCTGGTGGAACCAGGGGTGGCTAGGGGAGGCAATCAACACTCAGAGATTTTTATTGAACTCTTTAATATCATATAATGCACTAAAAATTTTACTCTCTAAATTTTAGTTTAATATTAAATATATTTTTAATGTAATAATAATACTTATATATTCTGAAGTTTAAAATTTACACGGTCTCATATATTAAAAGTTTAAAATTTTACTCTATAATAATTTTAAAATTTTTAAGGAGAAGAAAATTTTGAACTTAAATATTCATCACCCTTTTATTTTTTATTTTGCCACTTCTCTCTTATAAGTTCTAGTTTTGCCACTGTCTGAAATGAAAATTATGCTATAGTCTCAAGTTCTAATGACTTCGAGCAAACATTTTATTTTGTTATGGTTAAGAAATAACTATAAAGAGCATTTTGGTTTATTAATGAGCTTCAGTTCCGGGTGTTATTGTGACATTTCATCTACAGACATGTTATTTATAAAATTAGCACCCATGTGATTTATTATTCTACTAAATTATGCATTTACGCGTGCCATGATCAAATCATTGGGAATTTGATTAAAATGAAAAATATAAGTTGGAGTTTCATCATGAACTTTGATTTTTCAGTAGGAATTTGGAAATTGGATGAAAGTGGGTGCTAGTTTTGTAAATTGCAACGTTTAGAGCGCTATGTATGTAATTGCCCCTTGATGATTTCACATTCTTCACTGGGAGTTCAGCTGATATATTTAGGAAAGATTTACACTAGCTTCTGTATACTTTCCAATATTTTTATTGTTTCTGTTCACATATTCTTTTTTATTGACTAAAGTTGACGCTTATTTTTATTTTATAATCCTGCTGATAATTGTTTCCACATCTTTCGTTTTTAGACTGAGTGACGCATAATGTTCTGTTATTCAATATAATCCCTGGGAGCTAAAAGTAAGATGTTTTATTACTGTAGCTGCAATAGCTTGGGTGGGGGAAAGAAGAGCATGGATAGGAGATGAAACGAGAGTATTGTGTCGAGCTCGAAGGGATCCGGTTATAAGGTAGTTCCATCTATCTAATGCAGCCAATAAAATTGTGCTTCTGAAATATTCCGTTGGAAACTATCAGCCTTAGCATTAATTCATGATTAGTTGTGTTGTATTTTGTTCATGTTCTGATAACATGCAGTTTAATGGCCCCATTAGCAACTTTTTTTTTCTTATATTAAAATGGGTCTTTAAATTTGCATGTTATCCACTTATTATGGCTGCAATCGAGCCGAGTATATCATGGATTGAACTTGGCTTGGTAATTTTATAAGTTCATGTTCGGCTTGAGCTTGTGTAGAGTTTTCATATGATGTTCAAGATTGGCTTGTTTAAAATTTTCAATTTGATTTCTATTTGATTTGATTTTGTCTAGTGAACAAATTTTTAAACGAATTCGAGTATCTGAATTCTCATATAAAATTTCAACAAATGATTTACAAATCTAAATAAATAAGCAGTTGAATAAAATTTAAATTAGTATTTAATTATATTTAACAAATTAAATAAGCAAAATTATATGTTGCAATATTTTTTCCCAATTAAATAACATAAATAAGTGATAAGCAAATATATTTGTGGGATTTAGAGATACTGAAGCGTGCGAAGTTGGGTGGGAGGAAGGAAGAGAAAGATGGGGTTAGTCAGGTAGGAATAGAGCGGTAAGGGGGAGATATACCACAGTTTCAGAGATCATTGTACACCGCGATCTCGTCGTTGCTTTCCCTGCTTACTCCACCAACGACTGGACAACAAGGATTTTAGGCACAAGATATGAGATGCTTTGGGCAAAATGAGAAATGGAAAGTGAACTTTAGGGGCGAGAGAGTAGGGTTCATGCTTTAATATATTTTTTATTTAAGTTGATTTTAATTAACTTGATTAATTAATGATTAATAATTATTAAATATATCATAAGCGGATAATAATATATAAATTTGCGTAATTATTTGTAGTGATAGAGTGATCATTTATTGTCTTAGCATTACATGAAGATCCAACACATACACCGATAATTAAAAACTAGAAGGAGAAGACACCAGAAGTTTTTTTTTTTTTTTATAGAAATACACGAAAAAGGAAAAACCAAGTGGCCCGGACTAGTTAATATAAGTAGTCAAAATAATCCACTAAAGTGTGCAAGTATAAAGGTACACTCTTTTCTCATGAGTGGGAGAACAATGTTACTATTCTATGCCATATACAACAATTGGCAGTATATAACGTACAAAGAAATGCATGTGTTACTAATGATCACTGTATTCTGACTATAATGATCGTAAGGAGTAGTCGCAAATGGTCGATGGTCGACGACAACATGTATTATTGGTGGTCGACAGCTATGGAGACTAGAAGTTATTTTCTGATCTTCAATACATGTGTAGCATGCTGATTTTTTAAAGTAGAGGTCGTGGGCTACAAGAGGTAGACAACGAAAAGCAGAGAGACAACATGTGATGGTCGGTGGCTACGGAGGTAAGAAGTTATTGTCAAGACTTCAAAATGTGTGTAACACATTACACTGCATTTGGGATACGTTGTTCACAAGCAAGCGTTACCGTCAGTGCGTGGTTGATAACGGTAAGCTAGGAAGACCAGTAGTTGTCAACTATGGCCAATGAGCGGTAGTCGACTGTGTCAATGGGCGATGATCGACTGTGCCAACGGGTGATGGTCGACTATGGTTGACAAGTGGTGGTCGATGTTGGTTGGCAGCTACGGAGACATAAGTTATCACTGAGTTTGTAGTCCATAGTGAGCTCTATAATTTATCTTAGTTCTCCTCTTTCTTTCAAGTGAAGAGAGGGGGTCTTTTTCCAGCCTCAAATGGGAGGGGCAGTTTAGTATTTTGGAGAATAACTTTTCAAACTACCCAATCAGATGGCCTATATTAATCCCCCATTATCATTAAAGAATTATTTAAAGATTTGGGTGCCTTAATATTCTTAAAATTTAGCAATCTTAGGCTCGTTGGATTCCTCTCATTGATTTTTTTGTGGGCGATCTTCCAAAAGCTGAAGGAGAGTTGAACCCAATAGTTAGGTAGCCTTATAATCCTCGGTCGTGATCCATCCGATTATGAGTTGTGGAGGGAGGCTTCCAGAGGCAAGAGGAGGGACAGTTCTAGGAATTGGGTCTCAGACATAGGCCTATGACATTCATCCCAAATTTAGCACGTTCAGCACATCCCATTCTATCATCCAGGTAGGTGAGGTTTGTAAGCAGTTGTTGCATTCACTATCAATCTTGAGACCCGGTTTGTTGCCCAATTCACCCATATGAGATTTTAACTAGAGGAAACACAATGAACTCACAATAAAATGTGTTCCGTGTTGGGATTCTCTTCGTCTATTTGAAACATTTTAAGGGAACTTCTTATTTTTGGTAAAAATATTCTTATTACTTTGTTCAATGTATGTTGTTTATTTTAGTTTTTAATTTCTGTGTTCATTACTATGAATTAGTCTAATAACTGTTTTGATTTGTCAATTATATGGTATGCTATATCATTGGATCTGTATATGTTACGATTGCAGGTGAGGAAATTATAATAAAATGACTAAGGATATTTATTTTTTATTTATGATTCTATAGATTTTTAATGGCTTTCGTGAGAATCTCCCTTCCCACTCATTTGTCACGGTATTCTATGGTGAATGACCGATAGCTATCATACCAATGACAAAACCAACAGTCTTGAGACGGGCTATTGATAAAGTGACGAACCATTTCTTGCGGAAAAAAAACCTTCAAACAAACCAAGAGCAATGATAATTTCTTCTTATATTTCAATTTACCGAAGGTCATGCCCATTGATCTTTTCCAATAGCTTGCCGACGTATTACATATGATCACCCTTCTCATAATATATGACGGTTTTTTTATCGTCATTTAAGTTACCGACCAATACATAAGGCTTACCAACAGTTTGCATTTCAACAGACATTGACAGGTATAACATGTTGGAATATCGTCATAAGGTAAAAGCCGTAGGGAAAATTTTTGTTTCCAATATTACCAATAAGAGCTTTTTAGCTATGCCCTACAAAATGTGGATAAACCGTTGGAAATATATTAATCGGTGTTTTTCTAATATATACCTATTTTGACCATTAAAAATAGGCTAAATTCATATAGTGCACATCTAGGTGTGCGTGCCATAAAACAGTTGTAGTATAGGGGCAGTGGGTGTGTGGTGTCTTTGGTGCAATGGTGAGGGCTAGGTTTATAGTGCGACAATAGCCCCTATGATCGGGCCAACATTCATGTTCAACAGGTGGTTTTGCTGGTTGGATCAACAAAGCACGGTCAAAGTATGTCAACATACATGGATGGTGGGCTACTGGGTAGGTTGGGTCACAAAACGCCGATAGATTGGGAAAAAGAATCCTTTATGTGCTCTTGATGTACATTTGTGTGCGGCTGCATCCAAGAGGGATCGCAGACGTGTGAGTTTGTGCACAACTGTGGTTGCACACACGTTCACACTGAAGAGCAATTTTGGAGCGAAGTGTTGAATTTTTCAATTTTTAGCGCAGAAATTTTTATTTTGTCTTAAAAGATAACCCATTGGGAGGGAGAGAAAGCACACATCTCCTCCACAAGTCAAAGCCCCTTTCATGCTGATTTGGTCCCTTTCTCAGGCTGCTTTTGTCTCACATTTTTTGTTATTGTTACCTCACCTTTTGGGTTGTTGTTGCTTCACCTTTTAAGAGAATTTTCCTGAGCTTAATCTTTTCTCCGAGATCCCCATGTTTAAAGAATTCTCAACCTTTGAAATTCACGGAAAGTATCAAAACCTTGACGAGATGACACTACACTTATTAAAGATGCTTTGATAATTTTCCAGAAAAAAAAATATTTTTTGAATGACATGGTGGTCAGGTTGCCAACCCCATTTAATCAAGCAAGTTTGATTTCACTCTGATATGCCATAATTTACAAGGAAAATTTGCGCGTTAACCTATAGTTTCCACTACTGCCCCAATTGATGGATGTTTTATTGGCTACCAGGGTTAGTGTTTTGTGGTTTTCATGTCAGTCGATGATGAGTTATGTTGTTTTCCTTCTTTAGAAATGCAGGGATAATTTAATATCAAAGATCATAGCCTGGATCGACAAGTTCATACGTGATACATACGACCATATATCTTTATGGAGCAAAAGTATTGGATTTTCATATGAAAGATTCAATAATGAATTGGGGGTCCAGTTGTAGTCAAGGAGGCATTTTCCTTAATTGGAGGCCAATGAACCAGGATTTGATAATAACCGGTATTTGGGATTTAGTTTATTATTAAATCACCTAAAAAGGAGATATGAGAGGGTTTAATTAATGTGGATTAAGATTAATCTGAGTTTGATTCAATTATGCTTACTCAAGCCAAATAGCTTAATTTTCCTTAATTGGGGGTCCAGTTGTAGTCAATTGAATATGAACAACTATGATTGAACTTCAAGAGATGTTGGGTTGATTTAATTTAACTTTGAGAGAGATTTGATTCCATTTGGGTTCAATCAATCTAATACTAGGATTTTGGGCCAATTAGGTCCAATTAGATGAAATTGAGAAAGAAATGATTTTTAATTAGATTGAGAATGACTCAAGGAGGCATTTTT
>NW_018248528.1:0-621 GCF_001263595.1 Phalaenopsis equestris
GAATAACACACAATAACACCTGAATAACACAAGGGAAATATTCCCTGGTGTTACCGGTCCGATCACCTCCACGACGTAATTTCAGTAGACTCCACACGTAACTCTATATGCGAATTCCTGATGTAATATTTTTTTCTCATTGGAGAGTACTGATCTTATATTTGAACAACAGCCACAAAAAAAAAAAAAAAAAAACTTCTTCTTTTTTTTTAATATTTCAAATGTTTATTTTTTTTGGTGATTGCATGATCATTAATTGCTAAATCAAGAGATTATCTTAAAACATGAGGTGCTAATCAAATTTGTCACGTCGACATGATAGAGATGTCTATCTTTTGTTCTTATAAAATTCATTTTTTTTTATATTATTTTGATTTTTTTGTTTCTTGGTTCGTACTCATTCATGCTTGCGAAAGCTCATCGGACAACCTGCGACGTTTGGATTTCTCTTCCATTGCAAATTTCTCTTTCTTGAAACATTTACATACATACCACACAATACATATGTACTACTTATAAGGCTATACATTCATCTTTACATAAATACCATGCAAGTTGTTAGCATTGCATAAAAAAATACCGCTATTACCGAGCCATGCTCAGCTCGTGTTCGGCTCGTTT
>NW_018248529.1:0-4240 GCF_001263595.1 Phalaenopsis equestris
AAACTGTCTAACTATTGAAGTGATCAAATTGTCTAACTAGAGAATTAGTCAAACAGTCGAAGTGGTTGAACTATTGAACTGTCAAACTGTTGAGCTAGCGACCTGTCGAACTAACAAACTAATGAATTAGCCAACCGTCCAACCGTTAAATTGTCAAATTCTCGAACTGCCAGGTTTAACTATATGGTGAGACATGTCATCAAGATATAAGACTTGGCATAAAGTTGTAAAACATAACACAATGCTCTGGGACATAATATAAAGCCGTTGAACATGACATAAACCTATGAGATAAAACATGTAACTACTGGATATGACATAAAATTATTGGATATGACTTAACATTATATACTTTTACATAAATTTTTATATCATGATAAAAGGACACCTCTTGACTTATAAATAAGGTAAAAATGTAAATATGAGAGGGAGGAAGGCAAGGCTCTCTCTTCACACAGGCCGCTCCTCTCGCTTTCTCTCTTCCTTATATGTTTAATGTTAATAGGATTTGAGCACAACCAAAGAACATTATGGAATCCTACATTCTAAAAAGTTTCAACAACTACAAAATAAAAAGCTTATGATATCATTTATATGTATCCTTTAACACACACACACACACACACCTTAAAAAGGCCTTCCAAGCAGCCCAAAAGGTCGAATCTTTGAGTTGCTCAGTTGTCTAATTACTCAAATGTCAAATTATTAAATTGCCCAATTGTTTCATTACCTAACTAACCAATTGATTAATCACCAAATTACTTAATTTCCCACCTACTTAATTATTTAGCCATCGAACTGGCCAACTGCTGGTTTAATTGTTGAATTGTTTGACTGTCTGATTACCGAACTACTGAATTATTGAATTCCCAAACCGTCAAATTGCCCAACTTTCAAATTGAAAAATTGTATAACTCTCAAAATTGTCAAATTATTCTACTGGAGAACTTATCAAACTACATAGAAAGAGGATAGATCAAATTGTCTAACTGTCCATCTAAAGAAGTGGTCAAACTGTCAAGTTCAACTACATAGAGGGACATAACAAAAAATTGTAAAGCATGACATAAAAATACAAAATATGACATAAAACTGCAATATATGACATTAAACTATTAAGCACAATGTAAAATTGTTGAATATGCATAAAATTGTTGGATATGATTTAATATTATGCATATTTATATATTTTAATACCATGATAAAATGACACCTTGTATATTATAAATATATGTCAACTATAAAAATTAGGGGGAGGGAGGCAAGTTCTTTCATCCCATGGGCTTCTCCTTCTGTTTCTTTCTCACTTTTTGGCTAAATGCTTATATAAACTTGGTATAACTCGTGAACATTACAGGACAATGTGTCTGAAATGATTCAAAATCGTTAAATGAGTAGTGAGTGTGGACGTATGTCTTGATTATGAAGTCACGTGTAAATATCTCTAAAAACACAACAGATGTCATGGTAGAGGAAACTTCACCGGATGAACTAAGATATTTTATCCATAAATCTTTCCTCATTTAAATTCTACTATCTTTATTTTGTCTATATAAATTTTCATTGGTGCTTTTATTTTAAAAATCAAGAAATTTGTTCCCTTGTAAGCAAGCTTGAAAAATTGTCCAAATTTTTAGACCTACTCAACTCAATAGCTGAAAATTAGGGAAGATTTTGGAAAAAATCTTTCCAAAATATAATTCAAGATTTCCAAAATATAATTCAAGATTTCCAAAATATAATTCAAGATTTCCAAAATATAATTCAAGATTTCCAAAATATAATTCAAGATTTCCAAAATATAATTCAATTGAATAATATATGAAGTCAGTCAACCTAGGGACTGAAGGCCATGAGATCTCACCTTACATAAAGTTGAAATTTTACAATAATTATTCCTAACAAGTCCATCCAAAGTGTCATCATGCGAAACAAACATTGATTTTAATAAAATTAGTTTAATTCATTCATAATTGACTTATATTATAAGTAAACAGTGCATCCATTTTCATAAAAAATTATGATATAATTTATTTCTTATTGATAGTACTCGAGGAACTCTCCTTATTTCTAAACCTTTCTATAGAGCATTGAGTCAGCTATAAAGTATTTGAAGGTGAGCCATAATAACCCTAGAATGGAATCCTATACTGTAGATGAACTCTATCATGCTTTATTATTTAGGACCCATCATGCTTCCATTAACTAAACCCTCTCATGCACAATTATTTGAAGCTTATTTGACATCAAAAAAAAATTTTATTTTTGATCAAAAAGGGTTTATTTGTAGTATTTTTAACTATTAAAAATAAATCATATTATTTTTAAAACCCTTAAACTGACACATTCACTTATTTCGTGTTTTCAAAAATAATCTCCAATGATGATCATCACTTTGATCAACATTGATTATCATTTTGAATTATCACCATCAACAATTGTTTTCATCAACAACCACTCTCAGACATGATCAATGACCACCTTTGGTCAGTGCAATCACATCTCTAACGTCTCAAAATAGATTAAATTATTTTATTTTCAATAAAAATCAAAAAATCTTGATATATATATATATATATATATAAAAAGTTATCCCAAATGCCCCTTAAAAATTTATCTATCGTTAAATAAAAAACAAATGTTGTTATCAAGTTTGAAAAAATATTCTTGATTTTAAGGAATTTTTATAACTTACATTAATTTAATGTTGTTGGATTTGTTTTTCAGTTTTTTTTTTCTTCGGGTTTCTCTTTGACATAATTTACCCGTTTTATGTTTCGTGCTTTGTTTTATTCCATGTGTTATTAAAATTCAACTAGACGTTGATTTATACTTCAAATCTTGGTTGTAAATTTAATAATTTTTTGTTGGTTTGGAAATTTAAAAATTGTATTCCTAATTATATTAGGAATTTTTACAATTATTACTTCTAGTTTCCCTCACAAGATTAGTTATTCTCTACCTTATTCTATGTGGTTGTCCTGGGTTTTTATTAGTTGAGCTAATTCTTGTTTTTGTTGTTGGAATTTTTGACTTGATATTGAGTGGGTTTTTTTGGCTTGATTGGTTTTATGTTGTTAGGCAATATTTCTTTCTACTTTGTTCTTTTTTGTATGACGAGTTTGGTTATGTGCTTTTATACCTCGATCGTTTCTAAATGTTGAGTTTGGTATTGAGCATTGATGAATTTAAATCGTTACTATTTCTAACTATATTTTTTATATATTCGAATTTTAGGATGAAATTTTAATACCATTCTGTAGGTAAGTTCTGAGCTCTAGTGGTTAGTTCTCCCTCTTATCTTTTGTTTTATTTTTGTTTTGCCTTCTTTGGTTTTTTGATCTTTTCTTACTCTGCTTGTTTATAGTCTGTTCTCTATTATTTGTGCTGCTCTCTCATTTGTTTTTATTTGCAGAGCTTAGTGTTATTGGTTGACCTTGTGCTACCATTGAGATTGCTGTTGCTTTTATTGTTGCTATTGTAGTGTTGTTGAAGTGTCGTTACAGCTCGGTTGCTATAGGAGTGAAGTTAGAGTTTTGTTGATGTTGGAATACTATTAGGATCTATTTGAGAGAGCATCCAGACTCCGTTTCACCATAGCAACAGTTGTCAGAAGGCCAACTTTTTGTTTGTGGGATCAAATTCTTCAAAAATTCGTCTGTCGTGATGTAATTTTTTACACTTTTGAGATCGCATTTTTGGCCTTTTGTTCCGACGTTTTGGATCGTGGTATCATGCACTATTTGTCTTTGATGGCGGAAGCCGCCAGAGATAGGGGCCCCATGAACCTATTGTCTTGTTCTTCGTTGGACACTGGCTCAAAGCCCTTTCAACTTCGTCTATAAGGCCATTGATGATGGCGACAACATTTGCAAATGCAGTGGAGGACTTTCAAGTTCCTAACGAGTGGATTAGCCGCCCTCTCTCAGAGATCCTGAGGGAGCTCGATCGAAGACGACATAGCATCAAATGTGCTTTCAGCTCCGTTGCTTCGCCTTCTGGCCTTTGTTCCACCAAATTTTATATTCAAACACCCAACGCAGTTCACCTACCGTAACTTTATAAAAAAGATTTCATTTGGGGCAGCTTATTTGGTGTGGTGTCTTATTGAAAACACACCTGACCTATATGGGTAAACTTCATTTTGGCAGCTTATGCATTTTTAAAATACTGAAAACAGTATTTTCACACTGGGCTTTCTGACAGCGGTCTGACTTTTCAAAAAAAAAAATTGTAATGG
>NW_018248529.1:5633-5990 GCF_001263595.1 Phalaenopsis equestris
TAAACTTACCAAAGAAAATAAACGAGCCGAACACGAGCTTCTTAACGAGCCGAACACAAGCTGTCCGCGAACAACGAGTCGTTTTGACAACACTACTAACAAAAATGCAATGTCATATACATAAAAATCGAAGTTTATTTATTAGATATGTAAATATGTACGAAGTAAGTAGTATGAATGCAAATTCTATTTTTTAATGTTATGCGATTTTTTTTTTGATCTTCTATTATCTTGTTGGTTATTGATATTTGGACAATATAGTGGTAGAGAACGATTGAAGATTATAATATATTTAGGACAGCTGCATTTGTTTGAAGAAGCTTCAGTGATGCTGTTGCAGAAGAGATAACTCTTGTA
>NW_018248530.1:0-1329 GCF_001263595.1 Phalaenopsis equestris
TCCCTTAACTTTTTGGGAAACTCATGTAGATGGTCTCCTAGGCCATTAGTCCTAGGCTAGGGTTTAGCTGAGACCACTACATGGAGAACCCAAAGTAGGGAATTCTATTGGTCCATGGCTCAAGTGGTTGTGTGGTTATCAACCCCAATCTTACTAAAATACCCAATTTAGCCTTTTGCCCCCAAAACCTATCCCAATTTACCAAACTACCCTTGAAACCCCAATTTTGACCAAAATCCTAAAAATTACCCAAAATACCCAACTTTGTTCAAAAATCATTTCAAACCAATTGAAACCACCCAAATTGCCCAAAACACCCCAAAATTTTCAAAATTACCAAAACACTCTTGATTTTACCAAAATTAAAAAAATACCCCTGGTGACTCAAACTACCCCAAAACCTTTAAAATTGTTTCAAATGTCCCCAAAACCAATTTGGACCACTCCATTGCGCCCAATTTGACCAATTTGTCCAATTTTGACCAAAATCTCCAAATTGCCCTTAAAGGTCCAATTACCCCATTTTACCTCTATTGTCCACAAATTTGATCTCAATTTTCCTAAATTTTAATTATAAACTCAAATTCATCATGCCTAAAATATGTTGAAACCAAATCCAAGTTCAATTGGACCCAATTTCAAACCTAAATTCTAAGCCCAATTCAAAATCCCCAATTTGACCCTAAGCCAAAATTTCACTAATTTGAACCCCCCAAACCTATATAAAATTTCATCAAATTGAACCCACAAACCTATCCAATTGCCCCAAATTTGAATCCTAAACTCTTTAAAACACTCTTATACATCAAATTAAACCATCAATTGGCCTTGGTCAAGCCCCAATCTCACTATAATTCAACTTGGACTAAAACCCCCAATTTTGCCCCAAACTCCAAATCCCACCAAATTGAACGTCATAACCCCAAAATTTCCACTCAATTGGTATTAAAAACTCTTCATGGAAATCCCTTGGACCAATTTTAACCATCAATTAGGTCTAACCAAAGTTGTAGCCCATTCCAAACCTAAGGCTAACCCAAATGCACCAACATTGGCCATGAGCCAAAATCCATCAAATTGAGCTTCCAAATCAAATCAAATTCACTCAATTCTTTTTATGAACTCCTTTTGAAAATCATCTACACAATTTTAACCAATCAAGTGAGCTCAATGCCATGACTAGCCAAACCAAAATCTGACTTCAAGCTACATGTCCAAAATTGAACCCATGCTCTAAAGTTGACCAAACCAAATCAATTTGATCAAGCCAAAGCCACCACAACAACCCTTTGAACCGTAGTGACCAGGCTAGACTAACTTAGCCAACCC
>NW_018248531.1:0-428 GCF_001263595.1 Phalaenopsis equestris
TGATTGATTTGCTCATCTCTTAGTAGAATAGCCCTGCGCAGCTCATCTACGATGTTCCCTTCAACAAGAGGTTGGGCATCGTGCGCTGATGTAGCTGCTCTGGTTTTGATAACATGAATATCCGTAAAGTCTTCATCGAGATAATTATTAAAGTCAGAATCTTTGTCATCATCATCAACAGAAACTCCATGTTTTTGAGCCAACTTAGAAATCTCGACCTAGAGCTTCTCAACCTTTTCTTCAATTATTGACTCTTGTATCATCTTAAGATCTGAAGGACTCTGCTGGACATCCTCTACTTGCTCTTCCATCTCGCTAACGATTGCTGCGACAATGTCGGATACTTTAGAGCCTTGCTTCATTCCATGATCCTGCCTTATACCTTGGGTACCCACACCTTTTTCTTCGATGGTGACATCTTGAGACGG
>NW_018248532.1:0-324 GCF_001263595.1 Phalaenopsis equestris
TAGTCACTTGTGAGGTTAAAATCCATTGAGAAACACTATGATTTCACCCAACAAGGAGTAACACACTTCATTTTAGGCAGAGCCGTTGAGATCACTTAAGGGGGAGTGCAAATAGAGAGGGTTCGATGGGCGTAGATATGATGTTTCTAGGATGACATGCTAGATTATTTTTCAAATTTGGTTTACAGTTTGAATTGTATGGGTCCCTAGTAAGTCTTATAAAGAGGGCACAGTGGGTAATCTGGAGGTGAGAGGCCAGAATCTACAAAACACTACTGCACAAGCTGAAAAAAAACTCTAAATTAGCCAATGTTCTTTGCTAGC
>NW_018248533.1:0-1882 GCF_001263595.1 Phalaenopsis equestris
CTCTCTCTTTGTGTATATCTTTCAATCTATAAATCATACTACCAAGGTGTGCCTCAAATTGAAATGCATTACTTTTTTGGAGCTCTTTGGGTTGTAAATCTTCGTTCCTTTTGTCCTCCTTGAATAAAGTATGTTATCCTATCAATGAAGAAGGTTTTGGTTGCAATCTTTATCTGACCTTGGTCATTGTTTTTCCACTAAGCTTTGGGTGGTTATTTCGCAAGGTCTCTAATCTTTGGGGCAAATTCTCCAGCTATAAGTATTGTCTAAATATTTATCCCTCTCTTGCCTCATTTAAAAAAAGGTGATTTTTCTGTTTATAGTAGGATTTGCAAAGTTAAATAGTTCGTTGAATCCTTTATTAAGTGTGGATTTGGTAAGGGTGATATTTTTTTTTCTGGAAAGGTAATTGGCTTGGGTGTGGCTTGATTGACTCTCTGCTTAAGTCTCATACTATTTCCTCTAGGAAAGTCCCCCATTTTTTTTATTAATGGTGGGTGAAATGTTCAAATGCTTATGGATTTTATCTCCGGTTGTTGTTTATCTTATTATGCAAATTAAAATTTTTCAGGACTTGGATGATAAAATGTTGTTCATTTTTTCAGTTCACTGAAATTTTCTCTTAAAGAAGTTTGGCATCATTGTAAAAAAAATAGATATCAATAATAGCCTTCATTGCTTTCGGGGCTCAGCCATATCTCCCTCCTCTTAGATTTTGTCATGAAAAACATTTCATAATCTTAGTTCTATGGAATGTAACCTCCAACATCGAGGTATATCCTTAGCATCTAAATGTCAAAGTTGCTACAATATTGAGTAGTTGGAGCATCTTTTTGTCCATTGTTCGATTGCTACTTTTATATGAAAATGGATGAATGCTATTTAAAAAAAAAAAAGCTTTTGCAATCTGATATTTCTTTAAATATGATTATTAGAAAGTGGTTAGCCATTAGTCCTATAAATTCAAAGCACCACATTATTCATATTCTTTTTTCTCTTATTTTGTGGTTTATTTGGAATGTCAGGAACGACTCGAAACATCAGAATTTAAAAATGAATCGATATTCGATTATTCACTATATATCACATAAAATTAATCTTTAAATCAAAGCTATCTAATCAATGCCAAATGCTTCAAAGTATTTAGGTATTCTCTAATTGTTTTTGGTCTGTAGGATTTGGAATCACCAGATCCTTATTTTGTTATTGTCCGCAGGTTTACTTCGAGGTCAGGTTGGGTGAAATCCAAAATGGGCGATCTTGTATCCAATCATTATGGTAGCTTTTGTGGACTTTTACGTGATCATAAGGCAATCTTTTTTACTGCTTTTGCTAGTCCGATTAATACTTCTTTTGTTATTTACACTGAGCTTTTTCCCCTAAAGGAGATCTTACTTTTAGCCATTTCTCTTAATTTTTGCAATGTGTGATTTGAATTGGACGCGAAACACGCAATCCAACTTTGTATATACTTTGGTAACAATGATATTGTTACTTGTCATGTCTTTTATCCTTTGCCTAAAATTAGGTATCTATTAAATTCTATCAATTGGAAAATCTCTCATATATTTAGATAAGATAATTTTTTTGCTGATTATTTGGCTAATTCAAGTGCTAACCTTCCCAATAACTATGTTTTTTCTTATGCTGAGCTGGATAAAAAGTTGAAAGGTATGATTTTGTTGGATAAAGTTGGGCTTCATTATATTCGATCTTGTTAATTTATCCGTTTGTTCTTTGGAGTGATGTTGCTTTGTAACAATTTGGGCTTGGTTATGTGGTGTGACTTTATGTTATGTGGTTGGTCATGGTTGCATCTTCCCTCTTTATTGAGGTTTGCATTTTCCTGTTACTATCTTACCTGTTACAGTTGTTCAATGGT
>NW_018248534.1:0-459 GCF_001263595.1 Phalaenopsis equestris
TTATTGAATAATTTGCTGATAAACTGATTAAAGATAATCTACTGATAAGCTATGTGTGATGGCTATTATACATTTTTATATTTTTGGATAAGTCAGACCATTATCAGAAAGCTGTCACTGCATACGGTGTGAAAATGTTGTTTTCAGCATTATTAAAACGTCACAGCACCAAATAAACTGGTCCAAACCGACCTTTATAACACTCAAAGCTTTCATCATATTTAAAATAATGCATCTTTTCCATGCAAAACTAAGGTGGTGTGAAATGTGAATGTAAAATTAAATTTAGATGTTAGATATGTAAATATGTATGAACTGTGTGCCATTTATGTAAGACTTCCATTCATTTAATGAAATTTAAAGCTTGGTGAGCGGAATGTATGGGCTGCTTGGCTGCTGTCCAAAAAACTCGTTCTTCACGAATAGTTCGTGTTCGGCTCGTCAATGAGTTCGTGTTCG
>NW_018248535.1:0-922 GCF_001263595.1 Phalaenopsis equestris
AAGGGTCGAATTCATTGGGCAGTGTGGATCACCAACACAAAATGTGATGGTCGCATGTGATTTCAGCATCTGTTTTACTTTTCTTATAGCTAGTTGGGAAGACACTGCATATGACTGTCGTATATTAACTTTCACCACAAGAAATCCAAAGCACAACTTCCCTCACCCACCTCCAGGTTTGTTCAACTAATAATCATATTATTATATACTTTTTAAGTTCATTACTAATTATTGTATTTGTGGCGGACAAATATTAATTTATTGATGTTGGATATTTCTTACAAAGGGGGTATATAAAGTCATTTATAAATACAAAATATCACATTCCCGACTTCGAAAGATCCAACAATGTTGCTCGAGGCAAGATAACAATGTTTAACAAGCGACACTCGTCCTTTTGTTGTGTCATTGAAAGAATAATTGGAGTGCGGAAGAAAAAATGGTCGTACTGTGTGATATGCCGAAATATCCATTTCTGAAGCAGGAGCAGGTTGTAGAGATCACAATGACTCTCCACAACTATATTTGACAGTATCATTTGAGCGTTGATGTAGACTTCAACATGGTTGATGATGATCATTTGAACGTCAAGCCTGAAACATTTGAATATCACATAGGATAATCTATACAACAGACAAAAGGAGAATCATAAGAACGTTGCACCCAGAATGGCGAAGGCGTCGAGGAAATGGTTAAAATGAGAGAGCGCATTACAGACGCCATTTTTGGATGCTAAATGGACTGATTCTTGTTTATTTTATACAAGTCATGTTTTTTTATGTTCCTTGTATATTTTATTATGATTTTTTGAGTTTTTTACAATGTTTATAAGTGTTTTTTTTTCTTGTTTTCTTTTTTTATTTTTCTTTATAGGTTTAAGAGGTGCATGATGCGACATTGAACTTATGAGTTCTGCTAGATG
>NW_018248536.1:0-343 GCF_001263595.1 Phalaenopsis equestris
AGTTTTTAATGCTATATATGTGTGTATGTGCATAAAACATGTGTCAACACGAATCTTAAAGAAATCTGGCGACTGACAAAAATGATGATGTGGCTGAACGGACCCACTAGAAGCTGTTTGAGGGCCTCTGTCTATCCTGCTGACATCTGCAGGCCAAGATGATGACAATCTAAAGACGAGTAGAATTCGGTCGTCTCTCTTAAAGTTTGTCGGTGCAAAGCTCCCGCGGATGAACCTGCCAACATTTTCATTTAAGCTGGGCGAACGGTGAAAATTGCCCATCTAAAGCGGTTAACCAAGGGTCTCCTAGTCCACCTTGCAGTCCCGCTTGGCTCTCAAATGT
>NW_018248537.1:0-343 GCF_001263595.1 Phalaenopsis equestris
AGTTTTTAATGCTATATATGTGTGTATGTGCATAAGAAATGTGTTAACACGAATCTTAAAGAAATATGGCTACTTACAAAAAAGATGATGTGGCTGAACGGACCCACTAGAAGCAGTTTGAGGGCCTCTGTCTATTCTGCTGACATTTGCAGGCCAAGATGATGACAATCTAAAGACGAGTAGAATTCGGTTGTCTCTCTTAAAGTTTGTCGGTGCAAAGCTCCCGTGGATGAACCTGCCAACATTTTCATTTAAGCTGGGTGAACGGTGAAAATTGCCCACCTAAAGCGGTCAGCCAAGGGTCTCCCAGTCCACCTTGCAGTCCCGCTTGGCTCTCAAATGT
>NW_018248538.1:0-429 GCF_001263595.1 Phalaenopsis equestris
AGTCCTACTAGGCAACAAAAGAGGGATGTAAGAGAACTGGTATGATTTTATTTGTTGCACCATTCTGCAGTTTTATCATTGATGTAAGTGGATAATGCTTCAAATGTTTTTAAGGCTTGGGTGGTATAAATGTAAGAAAGAAAGTTTAGTTGTTAGATACGTAAATATATAAGAATTGGGTGATATGTATGTAAATGCCCACTGTTAAATTTAAATTATTGAATGTGATTTAACCAAGTGAATTTTTGTCATCCTATGTACAGCATTGGGGTTAAAAGATGTAGAGAAATTTGATGGCTGTTGTTGAAGCTGGAAATGTCGGGATTAGTTTTGCAGTATCATAATATAATCTGTAAAACAGTTATTTAAGTTGATATGTGATTTGTAGAAATGAGAAATGAGGAAAATGGGAAAATATCTTTTGATACT
>NW_018248539.1:0-407 GCF_001263595.1 Phalaenopsis equestris
AGTCCTACTAGGCAACAAAAGAGGGATGTAAGAGAGCTGGTATGATTTTATTTGTCGCACCCTTCTGCAGTTTTATCATTGATGTAAGTGGATGATGCTTCAAATGTTTTTAAGGCTTGGGTGCTATAAATGTAAGAAAGAAAGTTCAGTTGTTAGATACGTAAATATATAAGAATTGGGTGATATGTATGTAAATGCCCACTGTTAAATTTAAATTATTGAATGTGCTTTAACCAAATGAATTTTTGTCATCCTATGTAAGAGAGATGTGATTGCTGTTGTTGAAGCTGGAAGTGTTGGGATTAGTTTCGCAGTATTATAATATAATCTGTAAAATAGTTATTTAACTTGATATGTGATTTGTAGAAATGCGAAATGAGGAAAATGGGAAAATATCTTTTGATACT
>NW_018248540.1:0-883 GCF_001263595.1 Phalaenopsis equestris
AAGGTAGATGTGTTTAGCATGACCAACCTTTTATGATAGAAATATGTTAACACAAAGAAAGGGAGAATAGGTGCACATACCGTGGCATGTTGTTAGAGCAGCCCCTCTGAAGGTTGTAAGTCCCCTCAGTTCACAGATTTGAATTCTCTCGTGTGTAGGGTGCGGTGCTCAAATATTTAACACACCTAGAGATGAACGGGGGTCAACTAATAGCCTTCCGTCTTTCTTTTAAAAAAAAATAGAAAAAAAATGAGAAAAGTCTGTTAATAGTGATTTAATTGTTGACAAACTAGTAAGAATTAGTATAGTGACAATTTTCTCTAATACGAGGTGAAGGAGGCAAAGAAACAAAGTTTGAAGGTTGTGAAGGGGATTGAAGATGGCTAAAGTGGTTCTCCCATAAAGTTTGAGATAATACAACAAATTTGGTCATGAGCTAATAAAAAAAAGTGTCATAAAATGTTGAGTGAAAGAAACACACAAAATTTTATCTAAAAAGTTTGTGAAAATTGTATGTTTTCGTTCAAATATTGCACAAATTAATTTATTTTATGCAGAAAAAACCTTAGGAGAGAATTTTGAAGATTTTGGAGTTGGTCGAAGCAACGGAGTGTCACACTCCTAGCACAACAGTGCAATGCTTGTAATTTTCCCAACAAGTTTCTCTAGGGCAATGCATCATAGGTTTTGATTAAATGCAATATGATACAAAAAAGTCAAATGTGGCACCTTAGTGTCGAAGTGCCCAATATCAGGAGCTCTTATTGCGTGCGAACGGCACACGCATCTCGCATGTGTCGTCCAATAAAATTTTTTTTAAAAAAAAAAAAAATTTAAAGTGGGTCCACTGACATACACTTTTTGGTAAAAGATGAATTTTTAT
>NW_018248541.1:0-897 GCF_001263595.1 Phalaenopsis equestris
AAGGTAGATGTGTTTAGCATGACCAACCTTTTATGTTAGAAATATGTTAACACAAAGAAAGAGAGAATAGGTGCACGTACCGTGGCCTATTGTTAGAGCAGCCCCTTTGAAGGTTGTAAGTCCCCTCAGGTCACAGATTTGAATTCCCTCGTGTGTAGGGTGCGGTGCTCAAATATTTAACACACCTAGGGATGCACCTAGAGATGAACGGGGGTCAACTAATAGCCTTCCGTCTTTCTTTTAAAAAAAAATAGAAAAAAAATGAGAAAAGTCTGTTAATAGTGATTTAATTGTTGACAAACTAGTAAGAATTAGTATAGTGACAATTTTCTCTAATACGAGGTGAAGGAGGCAAAGAAACAAAGTTTGAAGGTTGTGAAGGGGATTGAAGATGGCTAAAGTGGTTCTCCCATAAAGTTTGAGATAATACAACAAATTTGGTCATGAGCTAATAAAAAAAAGTGTCATAAAATGTTGAGTGAAAGAAACACACAAAATTTTATCTAAAAAGTTTGTGAAAATTGTATGTTTTCGTTCAAATATTGCACAAATTAATTTATTTTATGCAGAAAAAACCTTAGGAGAGAATTTTGAAGATTTTGGAGTTGGTCGAAGCAACGGAGTGTCACACTCCTAGCACAACAGTGCAATGCTTGTAATTTTCCCAACAAGTTTCTCTAGGGCAATGCATCATAGGTTTTGATTAAATGCAATATGATACAAAAAAGTCAATGTGGCACCTTAGTGTCGCAGTGCCCAATATTAGGAGCTCTTATTGCGTGCGAACGGCACATGCATCTCGCATGCGTCGTCCAATGAAATTTTTTTTTAAAAAAAAAAAAGAATATTAAAGTGGGTCCAGTGACATACACTTTTTGGTAAAAGATGAATTTTTAT
>NW_018248542.1:0-941 GCF_001263595.1 Phalaenopsis equestris
GGGTGAGCTAAATAACATCTGCAAACAAGATGTTAATAGAAATCATTTTGTGCTACCTCCTTGATGATACCTGCGTCTGCGTATCTATAGACACAACTCCCTACAGAATGCTCTAACACACCATCATGCATATCAAACACACAAGCAGACCAAAATGCATAAAAGTGATGCATGACTAGAACAAACAAACCAACAAAGAACAATAGTCAGAGGCATAAAAAAAACTACTTAGCATCCTAGTAGTAGCCTAGCACATCATCTAACGAAAAGTGTCCCAATGAACATCTAAGTGTGGGGTAAGTTTTTGGATGCACGTGACTTTAACTGGATCTCGCACTGGTCCCATCCTAAAGATCAAAGGGATCTAAAGAGTGTCACTTAGGATGAATTTTGAAAAGAGTTGTCCTTATATACTGCTTAGTTTGTTACATATATAATTTTAAAATTGTGATAGATAAGATAAATAACAAAATTTATTTATTTTTGTTTTAAAATAAAAGTCATTAAATGCGAACCCGTAACATGCAAGGTGACACGAGCTAGATCCCATATATTCTTAGCACAATCATACTCGTGTCAACTCTGATGCTTTAACTCACATTGCTCGTTGGGGTCAACTCGACAAACAACGCTCGTTAAAGTATCGCAATTATCACGGGGTTACTCTCCTATCGAGTCTGACTTGATATCCATGCATAAATGCAAATGCAAACACTCATATGATAGAAATGGTGAGGGTGAGTGTGCCGCGAAGGCAGTGACTCATAAAAGTAAGTGCGTCGTGGAGGCAGTGACTCAAAAATGATGAATATGCTATGGGGGCAGCGACTCGACAGATAAGTGTACCGTGGAGGCTGCAAACCCTACGGATGGGTATGCCGTGGAGGCAGTGACCCGAAAAGGTGTGCGTACCGTGAAGGCAACGACCTGAAAGATGAGTG
>NW_018248543.1:0-522 GCF_001263595.1 Phalaenopsis equestris
TTAAAACGTGCAAATAAACCATTTCTGGCACGGGTCGGATGGCATATATGTAAAAATAGATGCGTAGGTGGTAGATATGTAAATGCATAAGAGTTGAGAGGAGTGCATGTAAAATCTTCCTAAAATTCGATAAAGGTGCTGAGAACTAACCTTCTCCGCGTTATTCCCTTCTCATCACCAACGGATTCTATGCCACCAAGGTTTGGTACTTTGTTGACGACATCCGTTAAGAAATCAAATGCACTATACATCTTTACACATTGTTTTCTGTGAATTAAGAAAAAGAATGGTAAGACAGTCCTTAGTATAAACAAACATTTGATCTTCAAGCAATAGATTCTTATATATATATCCGTGTGCGTGTCGTTCGCCTTGACTATTTGGTAGTGCAACCTAGCTTAAGTTCCCTGTGGTCACGGGTTCGATCCCGTCTGAGTGCATCTGCCTTACAGTGCGTGATCGAGTGGTTAGACATATAAGGGTGGTTGGAGGCTCGTATCATAGCCACCGACAATTTTTTTT
>NW_018248544.1:0-446 GCF_001263595.1 Phalaenopsis equestris
ATGGGCCACGTCCGATCGATAAATCAAAATCCAATACACAATGCTCATGCAGTGAGATTACCTACCAATTAGTGACAAGATACATGATGGGTGGCTAATGAATCACCCTAAGAACTAATCAAGATGGTTATCCCCACAAAGACTGCAACAAGATCAAACTAATACGTATGACATATGGTGCAACCCATCCAAGGCAATGACCTAATCGAGCGAACTAGACATGGTAAGTGTAGGACTTGAGCCGAACGGTAACTCAGTAAACTATCAGAGAACAATCTTACAATTATAGAATGAATAGTCATCACTATCAGGCACAAATCACAAGATCATTCCGTATATAATATATATATTTATGTACACACACACACACACACACACACACACACACACACACACACACACACACACATATATATACACACACACACACACACATATACATATAT
>NW_018248544.1:549-2348 GCF_001263595.1 Phalaenopsis equestris
ATATATATATTGAAAAAATGTCCATATGTTATGATACGAGCCCCCGACCAGTGATGTGCCTAACCACTCGATTCCGCATTGCAAGGCAGATGCACTCAGTCGGGATCGAACTCGTGACATCAGGGGACTTACAAAAGACTACACTACCAAAGAGTCGCGGTATGGCCGAACATAAAAATACTCAAGGTATGACCGAACACAAAAATGCTTTTCCATCTTTTATTCATAAGTTGAATCGATTCATAAATTTTGAGTCATATACATGTATGCACTACACAATTAAGGATCACCATAAAAAAGGGTTAAGACTTTTTTTTAATGTTCTCTGGAGACATGCAACCGGATTGAAAAAGCCTATCCAAAACAAATCTTCTGTCGAATATGAATGGCCCAAAATATGGACACCTCAATTGTTGATCAAACTAGAGTGGGTCGGCCTTCACTTTATCTAAGTCCCAACACATTCCGTGAGCTGCATCCGAGCCAGCCTCTACCTTCTCCTCCAGGATAGCGACGTGGTCCCTTAGCTCCACGACATCTTCCTCCAGGTTAGTAATCTTGTCTTACATGTTTAACGCTTCAACTTTTGCGTCTTAGCCTTTGACTTTTGCCTGCACTGATGCATTGACATACTCCAATCTTTTGGCAATGTAAAGAAAAATAACTTCATAAAAAATTAAAGCGAATAAGATTGATGCACTCCATACCCAAGAGCTCAGATGCTGTAATCGACATAGTATTAGCAGTTTCCCGTATATCATGTTCGATCATGCAGATCTTGCATTGTAAAAGTAGTCAGATCGAAGGTTGGGTCGATCGGTTGAACATTCCTCTGTTTATTGCACAGGAACAAACCAAATGACCTCACCTGATTTGCTAGTGCAGTTGCAAATATTTTTGTCTTCTTAATGATGACTTTTTCTTCCTTTCACCTTCTTAGGCGATCTCGGCTTTTTGGTCTCCCGAAGGCAACACGGAGCAGATCGTTATAGGGGATGTCACCTGAGAGGTTTGAGACGTTCTCCATCACAACACCTGGAAACCGACCAACTCAAATGAGAGGTGTCATAGAGAAAATGACGAATGAAAGGAGTCCAATCACACCTTATTTATAAGAACAAAGGCATAAAAATAAAAAGAGTTTAATTATTTGAGCCATTAATTAAATAATAAATAAAATTTGCTTTTTTATAAGACTCAAAAAAGCAAGAGAATCAATTAACTAAATATGAACATAAAAATGTGTCAATGTTAATCTTGAGGAGAACTAACAATCCAAAGGGAAGAGTACGATGAAGGTGGGCCCACTAATGGAAGATCATGAGACCTACTTATATTGATTGAGTGAAGCTGTCCAAGCTATGCTAACAATGTCAAACCCTACTGAACCATGATACAGACAAAATAATACTAGAGGATACAAGAACGAACCACTCAACCAAGAACGAGACAAAAGTGACATCAAAGCCAACCGCCACAGAAGAGTTGACCCCAAGGAAAGATATGATTCCATGACATCTCCAACTATCCTAGATATGCTCAGAGGTTTCTCGTTAGGGACCAAGGATTGATAGATGTGCCGTATCAACCAAATCACTCCATACAGATCAAGGTCAAATGACCGAGCCGATCCATATTGACTAAGTTCAACGAACTCATTAGACCTCAATTGATTGAGCTGATCTTGCCTACTCGAAGCTACTGAAGCCTATATGACCGAGCCAGAATATAGTCGAACTACAAGCTTACTCATCTAAAAATATTAGAAATACCTTAGTACAAACCCCTTTAAACTAGAG
>NW_018248545.1:0-2571 GCF_001263595.1 Phalaenopsis equestris
TGATTTGGTAAAATGTTCATGAAGCTTAATTTGCAGGTCAACGGTTTGCAACTTGATATAGCAATTTTATGGGTTTGTGATGTGAAAAAAATATTGCATCAGGACTTCGCACGTAGAGTTAGAAATCAGACAATATAGAAAAAAAATTTTGTTCGGTAACACAAGGGAATATTCCTCATGTATTATTAAGTTGTTAGTGTGTTTTATTCAAATATTATTGATGTGTTATTTTGTTATTATAATACCAGGAATATTCTCAGAACACAATAACACCTGAATAACGAAAAAAATTTGCGTGTGATAGAGGTAGGCAGCCCTGCGTGCGATATTGGGTATACTGAGGGTATAAGGGGGTTACATCAACGGTATAAGCCTTTGTAACCTCCCTGTAACTTGCGTGTAACCTCTTAATATATGATAACAGAAGCGCAAAACTTATTTTAGGGTACAGATATGTTACAACAAGTTACAGGGAGGTTACAAGGGGTTATACCGTAGATCTAACCCCCTTGTACCCTCGGTATAACCCTAATATCGCAGGCAGTGCTGTGTACGTCTATCGCACGCAATTTTTTTCCCATCTTCACGGAAAAAATTTGGGTACATAAGAGGCACGCAGCGCTGCGTGCAATAGCGAATCAGCAGAAGACACGTCAGTTTCGTTGGCCCCACCGCAATACAAATATACCTTCTACTGTGCGTGACCCGTCGACCCGACCCGTTATTGTAACCTCCACGTAATCCCGATGTAACCTCCGCTGTCCACCCCATGTACCGCGCTTGTAAGCCCCATATAACTCTGGTGTAACCTCCGCTGTCACCAAAGGATGTAACCCCGGTGTACGTTCCTCGGAAACGCCACTGTAATCTGCGTGTACTATTGTTGTACATCCGTTGTAACCTCCGACTGCGCGTGTACACTGGATGTAATCCCGGTGCAACTTCCATGGTAACGTCCATGTAACCCCGCGGTAACGCATCAGGATGTACACTTGATGTACAATACGTGTAACACCGATGTAACCTAGAGATTGTAACACGCGTGTAACCCGAATGTAATGTCCGTGTAACCCGATTGTACTGCCCATGTACACTGGAAATGCGAATGTAACCTTGATATAACTGCGATGTAACAGCGAGTTACGCATATTGGAGCGCGGGAATCACGGTATTTAAGCAGCTAGGGTTACTGTTCTATTGTTCTATGCCCATCAGGGAACGACGGCTTCGACAAGTTGGACTTCGTGAACTTGAAGATGGAGTACGATTCCAAAGATTGGCAGTTCGTGTACGATGTTGAAGGAGATGCTGGGAGTTATCCTGCCAGGGAAAACGAAGAGGAACTTAAATTGGAGGTGTGTATGGACATGTAAATTTATTATACTTTATTTTTGGACTTATGTTGGTATAATTGCATGGTATTATGCTTAACACAACAGTGAAGTAAAGTTTGATGTAAATATTTTAAAAAAAAAATTTAAATCCAGGGTTTAGGTGAAGTAAAATGGTTGTTGTTAAGGCTTTCTTATTTTTGGACTTATGTTGGTAGAATTGCATGGTATTAGGTTTAACACAACAGTGAAGTAAAGTTTGATGTAAATATTTTAAAGAAATTTTAAATCTAGGGTTTAGGTGAAGTAAAATAGTAGGTTTTATCTTTTCTTTTATTATATGCAATTATTATAAATTCTAGGGTTATTTTTTTTTCCAGCTTGGCGAGAGCAAAGGTAGTTATTCCGCGCAAACAACGAACGTATTACTCCAAACAATGGTCCACAATGAGAAAGAAGCTTATGAAGTATATTGTGCCTAGACGATACCTCTTCTATCCTTAGACTGTCGAATAGTCTGCAGTCAGAAGACTACCTGCAGATAGGGGTGTAAACGAACCGAACACGAACGAACAGAGCTTGTGCTCGTGTTCGGTTCATTTGAGATTTAGTTTGTTTGAAATAAGCCCGTGTTCGAAATTGTTCGTGAAATCACTGTTCATGTTCGTTTCTTAACGAACGAGTTGAACAACGACGACGGACCATTTTGACATTCCTAATATTAATATATAGAAATAATATATGATATTACTTATATAACTTATATAACTTATATTATATAAATATATAATATCTATATTAGTATATTACTAATATAGTATATTAATATATTATTATTATTAATTCATTATATATTATAATTTATAAAATTTACTTTATTAAAATATCATAAATTTTTTATATATAATTATTTTAAATTATTTTATATTTCAAATAATAATGATTCGAACACGAACGAACGCATCACTGTGCGTGTTTGGCTCGTTTAACTAACTGAACGAAAAAAGTTTGTTCACGTTCGTCTCTTTTACTTATCGAACGAATTGAACACGAACTCATTGAAGAACAGAACACAAACTGTTCGCGAACAATGAGCTTTTTGACAGCCCTACTTGCAACACAAAAGGGCAGATTGCTAAAGAAAAGAGGCAAATTCAAATGAATGCAAATGGGTTAAATATTTGGACACCATAAAAAAGGGTTATTTTCTTCATAATGACATCCACCTGAATGTACACCG
>NW_018248546.1:0-409 GCF_001263595.1 Phalaenopsis equestris
AAATCTTAATTTATAGTTTTGCTAAGCCTCCTGTGGTTAACCAATTGTTAATGCATGGATGCTGCTGTAAACATTTTACATTTGCACATCAAACTGGTAGTTTAGAGCTTCAACAGTTTTCTTCTCGAGTTTGCTGGCACTGAAAATATATGGCATATTTTTTTTTCAGAATCTATATTAACATGACATTGGTGTTAGAGAACATCTTTTAAATTAAACTGTAGGTTAACGGTATCATAATATGGTTAAACTATTTGGCTAGCCTGTAATGGAGCTGAATGATCTCATTGTTCAACTTGATTTGAGGTCAAGATTCCACTGGTGCTTGAATTAGCCTATCTAGTTTTACTATTCTGGGTATTCGATTTGTTAATCTTAAATCATTGAGTCAATCACTTCATAATGTCTT
>NW_018248547.1:0-830 GCF_001263595.1 Phalaenopsis equestris
GATAGAGCTAGAGGTAGAGAGATAAAGTGAGAGAGTAAAAGAGTTTGGTAAAAGGAAAGAGAGAGCAGAGAGGAGAGAGAAAGAGAAAAGAGGGAGGGAGGGTGGGAGAGAAAGTAGAGAGAGTGTGTGTATTTGAGAGAGTGTGAGCAAAGAGCAAGATTGTGAGAGAGTTAGTATGGGATAGATTTATAGTAAGAGAAGAGAGATAGAGTAATTGAGAGGCTAAGAGAGAAATGGGAGAGGATAAGTAGAGTTGAAAGAGGGAGAGAAGATTGTGCATGTGAGCGATTGAGAGAAATAGCTCTCCTTCTCCTTCAATTCTCCACTCACTCTCTCCCACACTTTGTCACTTTCCCTCCTCTCTCATCCTCTCATTCTCACTCATTATGTTTCTCCCACACACACTCTCTCATTATCTTTGTCTCCCTGAAGAGAGAGCAAGGTAAGGAGAGGTACATGGATGGATGGAGGGACAACGAGAGAGAGAGAAGTGGGAGGGAAGGAAGATAGGAGAAGAGGATCCGATCTCTCTTCTCTTCTCTATCTTTCACTTTTTCTCTTCCCCTCCCTCTCTTACTCACTCTATCCACCTCCCTTTCTCACAACCCTCTATCTCTCACCCATTCAAACTCTCCCTACTAAGATATATAAAGATAAGAGGTGAATGAGGAAAATCTTTTTCCCACTCAAAGTCTTGCACTCTCCCTCATCTTTCTTTATTTCTTTCCACTCTCTTCCTTTCTCTCATGTTCTCTACTCTTTCTAATCTCCATACTCTTGTTACCTCTCCTATTATTTCATTCTCTCTCCCTAAGGCTCTCTCTCCCTCC
>NW_018248548.1:0-1087 GCF_001263595.1 Phalaenopsis equestris
TATGGATTTTTTAAGTTAAGGGAGTTTAAATAAATAGGAAAAATCCCTATTTATCTATTTAAACAGCGCGTGCTGACTAGATACTAGGCAGCTTTGAAGCTTCACGTGGTGGTCTCCTATTTGACGCCACCGTCCACACCAGCAGCCATGTGTCCCGCTATTTGTGTAAAGAAGCGCTGTCCGGTTTCATCTTGGTTGTCCATTTAATACACACGCGATCGGACGACACGTGGTCATCGTCCCCGATAGAATGATCCCGTGACCGTCCACACTAAAACCTTAAAATCTTAGCCTATACTCAACCAAATCACTTTGGGTTTGATCCTATGGACTCGTCTAAGTGAGACGAACACATCTATACGGTAATCATGCAATTAAATTAAACCAAATTAAATGTAGAATCAAAATAGGCTCGAAAGGGAGAGAAGTTTTATATCTTAGCTCTGAGAAGTCATTTGCTCTGAGAAGGGATGCTTCAATCAGAGGTGCTCGACACGTTCGTTGGGGCCGAAGGAGGTTACGGATTAAGCCTCTTGCTGTGGTGTAAGGCGTAGGTGTGATTTTGATCACGACCGATTTTGGGTGTTGATTGAAGTCTATACTAGGGGCTCTGTAAAAGGGGGATTTTACGGAGCTTTGGCTTCTTTCACTGTTGTGAAGGTGTGGGTAAAATTAATTTGTGTTTGGTGGACAGTGGAGATGTATTGGGCTTTGTCCTGGTTTCCGGCAAGGTTTCAAGCTCAAAATTGAACTCCAATAAAGGGATTTAGGGTAATGTGGTGATTGGGTTGCACTGAGGAGGTCTCAAAGAGGCTCTGTGTGTGATTTCAAGGACTCTCGCCAAGAGATTTTTATAAAAAATGAGGTTATGGTGGTTGTCATGGCCAATTAGGTGTAATGTGGTGCTTAGGTGGAGGGCAGAGGAGCTCTACAACTCAATTTGGTTGAGCTGGCCTCTAGGCTTGATTTAGGTAAAGTCCCATGGGGGTGGCTCTCGGTTTTGAGCTTTTTCGGCCACTAGACTAGCCAGCCGGCCAGGGGGCCTGCTAGGGGGAGGTGGCTAGGTGGTCAGGGCATCCAGAGGAAT
>NW_018248549.1:0-1742 GCF_001263595.1 Phalaenopsis equestris
TGAAGTAGAAGCCTTCACATTATTGTATTATGTTAGATTAATGTGATTATTGGTGAGTTTCAATGATCTAGCCAAAGGTTCTGGCTACCGTAAGCCATATATGTATCTAAAAGGACATTTATCGACAAATATGTATCCAGCCACCATCATCGTCAGAATAGAGCCACCATCACCGGAACATCATTGCTTGATTACCACTGTCATCATCACCTGACACCTTTGCTCGACCACCACTGTCACTGCCACTGACCACCGCTATTGTCCGACCATCGATGTCGATGTTGTCAGGTCATCACCATCGCTGGACCTTTGCTGCCTGTTTACCATCGTCGTGGTCGTCGGAACACCGTGATCTGACCATTGCTACAGGCAACATTGACATCAATTTTTTTTGCACACAATCTCTGTTGTCAGCCTTTCTTCACCACAGCTGGGTCGTAACCACTTACGTATTCCGCCACTCCCCTCAAAGAAGTCACATCGGTAACCCCACTTATGTAATATTGTTTTTTGTTATTCAATGGTCGGTAAAGTCTTGTAACCTACATCAACATAATGAAATCATTTCAACTACGTTAGGCCCTATGGTTTTTACCTTTTCAGATTTTTCACGTAAAAATGTCAATTGTTGTCTCTATCAGTTTTTCCATTTATTTGTATGTGTGTTAGATCTTCACATAACACTGGCACGTTAATATATCGCTCTACTGTCGTGAATTTATCAGCATACAACAAATCTATGTGTTCCATGATCAAACAATTGGGAATTTGAAAGAGAATTTTAGTTTTATATATAACCAAGTTTTGAGGGGTATGTATACAATTGCCCCAAAATATATATTTAAATTCATCTTCCACATTCCAATTCCTCTAAAAGTTGAAAAAAAAAAGATCATTATAATTAAACCACACAACAAAAATAAGCATCCAAAGCCTTAAATTTATTTAAATTACATAATTCCCCCCACTCTCATCTCTCATCCTTCATCAAACTCCCAACTACTCAACATCCATTAAAATCAACCTTCACTCCCACACTTCAATATACCATGAACTCATACTTTCAATTTATTACAAATCTCACCTTTAACAAATCTATATTTCACATCAAAAACCTCCAAATGGATTCCACAATGAAGGATTCAGAATCCCACCACTATCAGCAAAGCAGCAGCTTACATTTATCTCCTGGTTCTCCTCAAGCTTACTGAGCACTACTTTTAAAGATGATGAAGAAGAAGAAGCAATTGCAGCTGCTTGGCTTGCAGAAAAGCTGGAGAAGCAGGGCACCTGCTCAAGCTCCTCATGGCTGAGAGAAGCCTGATCATGACTTGTAATCTGAGAGTCCATTAATGGCGGCAGCGAGGAAGAACCGGCATCTTCATCGCAAGCCTCCATCCTTATGAAGAAGAAGAAGCAATTGCAGCTGCTTGGCTTGCAGAAAAGCTGGAGAAGCAGGGCACCTGCTCAAGCTCCTCATGGCTGAGAGAAGCCTGATCATGACTTGTAATCTGAGAGTCCATTAATGGCGGCAGCGAGGAAGAACCGGCATCTTCATCGCAAGCCTCCATCCTTACTTTTGTAGAGAGTGATCTGCACTTGCAGAAGGCTCTACATAGAACCCAATCCTCCTAAAGACAAGAGAAAGAATGAGCGACATATATTTAAAGATGTTGAATCCTAAATTGTCTCTGAATCACACAACTAAGAATAGAGTATTTTTAGAGAGAGAAAGAGAGAGA
>NW_018248549.1:2472-2721 GCF_001263595.1 Phalaenopsis equestris
CCATTCATATATATATATATATATATATATATATATATAACAGAATGGTCGGAGGCTATAATACAAGTCCCCAATTACGCTCATGTGTCTAAGTACTCGATCCTACACTGTAAGACAGATGCACTAAAGCGGGATCAAACCCGTGACTCCAATGGACTTATACTAGGCTGCACTACCAAAGAGTTTTGGAGAACAACACACACACACACATACACAAACCCTAAACACACACACACACACACACACACA
>NW_018248550.1:0-2876 GCF_001263595.1 Phalaenopsis equestris
TTTTCATCAATTGAAGTCCTGACTGCTAATTATGTGTCGACATATATTAACATTGGTCTTGAGAGTAACACGGTGGTTGTGGACCAGGTTACGGCCGAGGGAGTGAATACGAGACAGGTTGCTGCACGGGGAGTAGATATGGCAGATTGAGTGCACTGAAGTAAGGTGCTGAGCGAGATGTCAAAGATCAGGGTAGTGGAGACTACGGTGTTGGCCGTCAGATTTTTTCTGATGCCACAAGGGAGAAGGAGGCAACCAGAGGGTGTTGTGTGTCCTCAAACTTCATACTTCACCACCTTGTTGAGATAGATGAGTGTTTTCTTCGTTTTATGGGGTATTCTTTAGAAGATGGTGATGGAAGAATTATTGAGGTTCTGAAGAGAGTCGACCAAGTGGTGAAAGAAGTATTTACATGATACACCAAAATAATATGTAGTTTTAAGTATATATTTTATGCTTATTTTTGGTGATATTGCACTTTAAAGAAGGATATTTTCATGTTTTTGTTGCAGGTATATCAATTTTAGATATTTGGAGCAAAAGTATCAAAAAGGATGAAATTTGGAGCCAAAACAACAAATTTTGGGATTCTGATGCAAGATGTGCCAACACACAGAGAATTGGTGCAAGATGCGCCAGATTGGCGCGAGATGCACCAAAACCCAGAATAGTGCAGTCTTCAGCAAACCGGCGCAAGATGCACCATATTGGCGCTAAATTTGCCATTTGACATAGAGCTGGAGCAAGATGCACCAGATTTGGCGTAAGATGTGCCAGAGACGACTTTTTGAGGATTAAGGTTGTTCGAGACAAATTTTGCACAAATTTTCAAAGGGACATTTGTTCTAAACACCCCTTGGAGTGATTCAATGTATCTAGACACTTTGGAAGGTTCTTTTATGAAGGGATATGTCTCTTGAATCAATGGACATGTCTTTTGAATTGAAAAAATTGACTTTTGGATAAAATTTTGGAGGGAATTTTGAATTCTTTTTGGAGGGAGGCAACCTTTTGTAAAAGAGAGGGAAGTCTAGGGCTTGAAGAGGAGTTTTAGAGAGAGTGTGTGTGTGTGTGAGTGTGGCGTGTGAAGGGGGGTGAAAAGAAGAGATAGAGAGAGAGAGACAAGTCAAGGGCTTAGAGATTTTCTTCAAGGATTGTAAAAGGGAAGGTGAGAGATTTCTTATTCATAACACTTCTACGATAGAACTGAGAGTACTTTTAAAGAAATAAATGCTTGAAAATAACTTCTAGGGATTTGCTTGGGAAGGATTGTGAGATGAGTTGTGTCTTTTATTTCTTTTCTTTTAAACTTGATTTTATGTATGAAATCCGTGATTTATCGTATCCTTCTCATGAATTCTAAGTTGTCATCTTAATCCTTCTCACTACTTCGAGATATAGTTTTGTGAAAAATTGATTTTGTTTTATATGATTTTAAATGCCAGTAATTTGTGATGATTTGAACTTTGAACTTCATTTACTTTTTGATCTGACCAATTGAAATGTTAAAATGTGTTTAGAAACATATTTTCCAAAATGGCTATGATTTCTACAACATGGGGAGAATCACATTTGCTTTCATGAGAGAGTATGTCATCCATGGAGTTGGGTGCAAATAAATAGGGAAATATACCTTGTTGGATGCAGAATTGGAGATTTTATGGTGATAGATTAAAATCCTTAGTTTATTCTAGTTAATTGGAAACTGATGCAAGATTAGCCATTAGGTAAGGGAGTAGTGGGAGCTCTAGAATGACAACCGGTATCCTCCTAGCCAAACTATGGAACCAGGGACCAAACTCTGGATTAATCAATATTATTTATGCACTCAAAAAAGGGTAAAGAATATGATTGCTCTTAATTGGCACATAAAAATTTTTATATATATTTTCAAATGATTTTAATTTTATCATATTCCATATACTCATTATAAAGAGGAAGGATGCTTTCTTAAATTTGAACTTTTCGTCACAAAAACTTTGTTAGTTTTCGTAAGTTTACTTTTGAAAGTTTAGAATTTAGTTTAGATAATTTTGTTTTTCAACTACATTTTAATTATCATTCACTGTGGTATTTAATATTCAAATTTTGCCCTTCATATTTTGTTTTATAAAAATTGTAGTATACATTATAATCTTAAGAATTTATTTATAGGCATTTCCAACTTCCTTGTGAGATCAATATTTACGACACCATTAGAGCCCTTTCTTACCTGAGCGATACATATACTTAAGTTATTTCTATCGGGGATTTGGCAGTTTATAGATTTTTAAAAGATAAAACTATTTTCATTGAAGTTATTTTTGTTGAGGTTAATTTCCATATTTACTGTTGTATCTATCATGTGTAATATTGAAAAATATTGGCAAAATTAACACACTAAATCCACCCACATCACCAACCAAACCCAAACCAAATTTGATTAGCCCATGATCGATTTTAAAATTAAATTCTTCATGCATATTTTTAATGGCCCATTTTCATGAACATTTTTAAAGGCCCAAGGAATTAATTTAAAAATGCCCAAAATGAGCCCATATGACAAAACTCATCTTTATCATCCCATTTCAATTTAAAAATGTTCATCATGGGCATCATAACAATCATATCAGACATACACATGAGACTTTCTCCAAAAAGGGCATGTGGGCCTTTTTTATTTAATAACATAAAAATTCAAAATTCCATTTGTATGAAACATCTCCATGGCTTCATAGTTGGCATGGCATGCCTCATGAAGCCAACGATGGGCATCATTAGGTCAAACTTGCAAAATTTGGCAAGTAGAGGTGACCCTTCCTTTATCCTCTTTTACTGGGACTTTCCTATCTCATGTTAAATCCAAACCTTTGTTTCAAATCTAACCCTGCCATTCA
>NW_018248550.1:4392-4875 GCF_001263595.1 Phalaenopsis equestris
TTTTTATATATAAATTTTGAGTTTTGTCGTATCTTCCCCATGAGTTCTGAGTAGTTTTCTCTGTCTTTCTCCTTGTCTTGAGATTTTGTGAAATGGTGATTTGAATTGGTTGAGCCTTGAGAATGTTAAAGAAGTTATGACGATCTTTTCACTTTGATATTAATTTACTTTCAATCTGGCCAATTGATTTGTTAAAATATGTTGAGTTTTACAACTAAAGTAAAGATTACTTCTAAGATTCAGGGAGGTCAAAGTCCTTGGAAGTTGGGTGCAAATAAATAAGGAAATAAAATTATTGGGCGTAGAATTGGAGATTTTAGATTAACAAACTAAAATCCTCTATTCGGTCCTATCATTTGGGTGCTGAAGTTTAGATGTTAGCCCTCAGGAGAGGGGAATGTGGGAGCTCAAAGGGAATATGGGAGCTCTAAAGTGAGAGTCGGTATCCTCCCAGCTTTGCCCAGCATTCCGTTAACAAACCCA
>NW_018248550.1:5032-6985 GCF_001263595.1 Phalaenopsis equestris
CTTATTAGTATAATTAGTTATTTAAGAGTTATTAAAATTACATATTTATTTTTTTTGCCTATTAGTGACAGATAAGCAATTTAAACTATATTGTTGTGATTAAGTATTGATTTTCTACGTCGTCGGCGCCCTAGTTCAAATCTTCACATTTTGGTCGGTTTCGCTCCAAATTTGCTCTTTTTTGCATCTTTCTGCCTCAATGACTCTAATTCATCATTCCTACAATGAAAAATCAAAAATATCTTTCTTTAATGTACAATATCATCAAAAATAGTGTAAAATAAGTATGAAAATCTCATGGGAATTAAATCTTTCAGCAGCAGTATCAAATTCTTGTAATTTTAAGCATATATAAAGTCGTAGTCAAGTTTTTGGCGCCGTTGACAGGGAGTAAAAATTAGATTTAAAAAAAATCATAATTAGAGTAACGAACAAATTAGGACTATTAGAAAACTTTTACTTAAATTTGTATTTAGTTAACTATTTTTTTGTGTACTGATTTCAATTGTAAGCGCACATTTGAACTTGAAAATCTTATAACCTACGATTTGAAATTAGAACGCACTGTTAGAAGAATTAGAAAACTAAGAAGAGAACCTAGAAATTCTAACATAATGGAAAACAACACGAACAATCAAGGAATAGAAAATGAATACCAACCTAGACCTCTACGAGATTATGCAAAACCTATATCAGATTAAATTCACTTATCTATCCAAAATCCTGATGTAGCTGCTAATTCATTTGAGCTTAAATCTGCTATTATTCAAATGGTACAAAACAATCAATTCGGAGGTACACCAAATGAAGATCTTAATTTTCACCTCTCTAGTTTTTAAGAACTTTGTGCTACCTTTAAATATGACAGACTTTCAAACAATGCTGTTAGACTTAGACTTTTACCTTTTTCACTTAGGGACAAGGCTAAGACGTGGTTAAATTTGTTAGCACCTGGATCTATTAGAACTTGAGGAGAACTTTCACAGAAATTTCTATCCAAATATTTCCCTCCATCTAAAACGGCTAAACTTAGAAATAACATAACATCGTTTTGTAAGATTGACGGAGAGTCGATATATAAAGCTTGGGAGAGATTTAAAGATCTTCTTAGAAAGTGCCCTCATCATCGTTACCAGATTGGTTGATAATTCAAACTTTTTATAATGGATTAGTGGGATCTCTTATATTAATTATAGATGCTGCGGCTGGTGGTTCTTTAATGTCAAAACCTTTTGATGAGACTTATTTGTTAATAGAAGAGATGATTACCAACAACTTTCAATGGCCTTTGAAAGGGTAAATCCTAAAAGAGTCGCTAGTATCCACAATTCTGATGGAATATCTATGTTAGCTTCACAAATTGCTGCAATATCAAAGAAATTAGATCATTATGGAATGAATTATTCTCCAACACCTACTATGATGGAAGAGAATTCATCTGGGCAATTTGTGGATGTTCAACCTTCGTATGAGACTTTGACATTTTTATCCTCCAGGATTTAACAGTAACACTCAAATTAAGGAAAAGAATTTGTCTACGGAAGAGCTGATACTAAACAAGGGTCAACAATTACAGAATCAAGGAAATTAATTACAAATTTAAGGAAACCAGTTACAAAATCAAGGAACTGCTATCAAGAATATTGAAAACCAATTTGGGCATATTGCTACTACGCTTAGTAACCGAACATTGGGAAATTTTCCTAATACTGTGGAACCAAATCCTAAAGATCAAGGAAAAGAATAGATAAAAGCGATACATTTACGAAGTGGAAAAGAATTGGAAACAAGAGTGCAGAAAGAAAAGGAAACTGAAAAAGAGAAGTGGATACAGAAAAAGAAAAGGATCATGAATACCCGGATTTAGAATATCCACTTACACCAATGAAAATTACTGTGGAGAAACCTCCACCACCGCTTCCTCAACGATTGAAGCAACACAAAAAGGATAAA
>NW_018248551.1:0-2398 GCF_001263595.1 Phalaenopsis equestris
AATATCCTTTTCTATTTACAAGCACAGGTACCTTACTGTTCCTCCACTAGTATCATAAAAATGTGACTCCATTATAGTCAACACTCACATACAAGCAATCAAAATAGTAACTCTCATTCTTATTTTATTTTCATATCATTCAATAACGTGAATCATGCATTTAAATGACAAGCAAATATTAGTGTTGTTCCTCCATTAGTATCATAAAAATGTGACTCCATTATTGTCAACACGCACATACAAGCAATCAAAATAGTAACTCTCATTCATATTTTATTTTCATACCATTCAATAACATGAATCATGCATTTAAATGACAAGCAAATATTAGTGACATGCGCTCAATATGATTAATTGAACCTAATGAGACAATAAACTCTATCAAAGCAAGTCATAGAGTTAAATAAATTTGAAAGAAATCAAATATTACTATAATTTAAAAGCGTAAGTACTCACCTAACCCCTTTTTATGATTCTTGTAGTCCCTTAGTCCATGATATCCTCTATTTAGTGTCTAAAAAGGCAAAATATAATATTTTATCTCTTTATGATTTTTCTTACTCAAAAGTCTAAAGTATTTTTCAATTACAAGTTCTTTTAGTTATTAATATATCTTCTAAATTAAAGGACATATAAGTATAAGTTACCTCAATTAATTTTCTTTGTTGGCTCATTCTTTCATCACCTCTCTTGATTATATTATCATACTTCGGATTTAATTAAAAGTACTAATATATCAATAGTTAAGCATATATTAAATTGATAAGTAATAAGCTAGAACCTTAACTTTTCTTTGCTCTCGTCACCCTTTACTCTATTCAAATGTGAAGCTTTGATTGCTTGTATTCTAATTTTTTGTGTGTGTGTGTGTGTGTGTGTGGGATAGATTTCCTCGACCACGACGCTTCAATCGTTGTTTTTGAAAGTGTCGTTCGGGCCTGCATTTAAGGATGTGCTCACAATTGGAATTAGTGTCATCCTCGCCTCGCTTCTCTCTTGCTCCTTTTCTTCCTTCTCCTTCCCTTAAGTTTCTTACGTCCTTTCAATCTCCTTTCTCTCACTCTCTCGGTCTATTACGAACGAAGAAATCAATTCGTCTCTTAAAAACGAACTGGGTTGTCGTGATGAACAAACCAATGCCTCCAATTCAATTTTTTTTTATTCATTTTATTTTTTTTCTTTTGTTTTGGTTATTAAACCTCCCAATTGCAGCTATCAGATATTTCCTCAACCCTCTATTTTAACATGTTGAGGGTAAATCTATCAATGCTGAGATTAAGTTGGGGCTATACCATTATATGGATAGATTGACTGCTATCCCAAATGACAGGGCAAATGCTAATATGCAATTAGTTGGTTTTAGGAATGAAGACAGTTTTTTTTGAGCTAAGCAAGCTAAAGATATCATTGCAAATATTCTCAAGGTAATTATTGATGTTTGTTTTGTTCATTGAAATGAGAATGAGCATTTAAATTCTAACCATCAAAGTTCTATTTAAATTATTTTCTTTAAAACATAGTTGAATGTTGGATCCATATTTGTGATGTTACTCTAGAGCTACAACATTTTATTGCTGAAGTATTAAGTCTTACATGTTTGTCATCTAGATTTAAGTACAAGTAGAGCTCATATAATTAAGTTCACCAAAAAACAAAAAACCATTTCATGACCTTAATGACAAATTCTTTAGTATACATCTTAAGAGATTTAATGGTAGAAACTTAAAGAATGATGAGGATCTCTATTATGTGAAAATTTTTCATCAAATCATATGTGGTTTATAAATGATGATAATGACATCACTCCATCTGAGTTGAAATAAGGTCAAAATGTTAATTTTTTGATACAAACAAAGTCATGGAAAGCATATCAGCAGAAAATAACAAGTGAGAAAAAATGTATCAATAAAAATTTAAGTGAAAATATCCAGAATATTGACAATTTAAATATCTCAGCTCGATTGTGAAATGGTTGAATGATTTTTCATGAAGTGGCATTCGTAGTTTGTTGTTTTTGTCTAGTAGTCTTTTTTTCGTATTTTTGGCACTTTGAATGTTTTGGTATCGTATAAAATAGTTGATGAATGCACACTTTTTTAGGTAATTTGTTAGTTTTTTTGTGTTCAATGTGTTGGACAATAACAACATCTTTTTTAGGTAATTTTAATATTTTGGATTCGTGTGCTATTCGTTTCGTGAAATAAGTGGATGACATTTTTTGGGTTAACTTTTTATTCTTTTCTCACGCAACTTGCCATATAATGTGGATTTTTTCCGCAAGTAATCTCTACATTTCGCAAAATGAATAATGGTCAGTCACTTTTTCGGTTTATATATATATATATATATATGTTAGAATTTAGCATCCAAAGGGAAAGTAGCATTGTATTTTAATTTG
>NW_018248551.1:2431-4528 GCF_001263595.1 Phalaenopsis equestris
TTCCCACGCAATTTGGATGTCTCAAATTTGCCAACGCAATCCATTCTGGGAAATAAGCGATGATTAGATGACTTTAATTTGTAAAGCATATCTCAATCCTAATCTATGTGATGCAGCAATCATTGTTTGCCATTTCCTCTCATTGTTGCCGCATTCAACCATGCCTTGAGAGCAAGTATGATGGCCAACACTCTATTTTTGGGCTTTTCAATTAGTTAGAATTGCTTGGTTTTTAAGAAGTTTTTTCCACTATGCATAATAAATCTCAAGTTACTTTTGAAATTAAAAGCCAGAAATTTCCTTATCATTTTGTTAGGATTTCAAATTCTATATCTATATTAAAATAAATTTATTGTCTTAAGTAGAATGGATGATGTATACTTCAAACCTCATTGGGCTCTCTGAGCTAAATTGCCTCAACTAAAATTAGCTGACTTCATTTGTTGAGGAGAAAATCATATGAGTTCTATATTTTTTGCTATATATGATTTTAACAGATTACGTTAATAAGTTCCATGAATGGAGCAGATTGGATAGCCTCGTGGGCTTATTTGGCGCTGGCTGTCAACCTACTTCCACAGCTGACCCCTTTGGTCTTCGAAGAATTTGTTATGGACTTGTAAGTCATTGAACATTGTATGTTTTTGTTTGAATGGTAATTACAAAGTAGTTTCCTGTGTCGTTTAGGTTCAAATACTTGTAGAAAACAAGAGGAATCTTGACTTGAGTAATTCTTTGAGGCTAGTGGCAAATGTGCAGCCCATAGATATTGATGACAACCAAATACAAGACGTGAGAAGTTGTTGTTTCTCATTTTTCCTATTCATGCTTATATACGTCAAGTTTTTTAAACCATTGCATCATTAATTATGTATAGGTATGGCAGTTTGTTACTCGAAGATTAGAACAACTTTTGGTATGCTACCTTCTTTTTTCTCTTTTTTTTGTGTGAAGATATTTTTATACATTGCACTGTTTTCTTTCCTGGTTGAGATTGGTTTCTACTTTTCTTTATAACTTCGATTTGATTTGTTGCAGAAATTTGTTCATGCTCTTTGTACGAGGTGGTCATGCTTCCGTTACCCAAGTTTCCGCATTTTAGATGGAAACCTTTGCTGAACCTTAATATTCCAATGACATGATATATTGTGATATGTTACAGCAAATTTAGTTCAGTAAATGTTTTTAAAAAAAGTGGTTCTTTTGGTAGAAGAATTCACTTTTTATTGGGATATTTTTTTCTAGCAGAAAAGTAGAAAGTAAATTTGAGCAATTTAAAATTAACTCAAACCCATATTTTCCCTACGTTTTAAAATCACCTCCAGATAACATGACTCGACCAATAGCCCACTTCCATTGCATCCGCTATGTCCACATCAAGATAACTGCTTCCAACATAAATCCTAGAACAATGTTGCATTTTCTCATTCTGTTCGTTTTCATGGTTTAAACCATAGATGGTAAAAAACTAAAAACCCTAATTCTCACCAATGTTCAGTAAGGAACTGAAAACATCACTTGTCATTCGTAGTTTTGTTTCATCATTCTTAATCTAGTGCACACCCTTTGCACTCTTCTTTGTGCTTATTGTAGTTGGTGGTGCTCCTTATACTCACAATCTCTAACATTTTGATTGCTTGGTTCTGTCAACTATTCATGTGGGCTCCTTAGCGTCTCTGCTGCATTCATGCGTGATTTGTGCCCTAACACTCGACTTGTTGGCTCATGCTTGTCTGTGTGCTTGCACAAGTGTTTGCTCTTATATTTGTGCTTATGCAAGGCCACACATTTTTCATTGTGTGTAACATCCAATTTTAAGAAAGAAGTAAAATTTTGGCAATTTTAAAATACACCATAAATTTCGCATCTCTCAGAATTCAACTGAATCAATTTTATAAAACTCTACACGTCTAATCGATCAACTTTATGTATAGCACCATGCATGATTTTAATCGTATGATAAGATATAAAATTATGAATAAAATGTTTAATTACCCTTAATTAATCCCTCAATTAACTTTCTATTTCCCCATCACTGTTTCCAATTGACATTCCTCGCACTAAGGAGTGCATGTAATTGTTGGATTTGATTGAATG
>NW_018248552.1:0-378 GCF_001263595.1 Phalaenopsis equestris
CTGGACACATTGGATGGGTGTAATTAGTTTGGCTTGAGATGTGGAGGCTCTCGGTTTTGAGATTCTCCGGAGACTAGGTCTACTGGCCACGCCTGAGCTAGTGGCTAGGGGGGTTAGGTGATCCGAAGGAAGATTAATGGTGAATAAGATAGCTTAGGGATGGTTGTTGGTTGTTTACCTCAAACTGGGATGAAATCTACTAATTTATGGGACCTTATGTCCATGGATCAACTAAGTAAGGCTAGGTGGATCTTGGTTGGTTCCAAAGGTCCAGATATTAGCTATGGTGGGCTTGGGTTGGTGGGTTGATTTGGTCCAATTTGGTGTTCGGGTCCCAGGTTTGGGGTTTGGTTCAACATGGGCCTATGTTGGATTTGG
>NW_018248553.1:0-416 GCF_001263595.1 Phalaenopsis equestris
AAACATTTATTTATCTATTAAATTAAATAAGCATTTCTTTAATTTTCTTTAAATTAATTATTTATTAAGCATCATTTTAATGTTCACTAATTATTTAAGTATTAATCATTTATTAAATAAATTAATAATTATTAAACTTATTCATTATTAATTTTATTTTTAATTTTCGTCATGAATTATTTACTCTCCTCTGAGCGCTATCGTCTTCATTCCCGCTCTCATGCTCAAAACCCTAACCCTATCGCTACAGCTGGACTGTAGTTAGCTGTTAACGACGGGATCGCGGTGTACGAAGCTCTTCGAAACTCCCCAAACCATTGAGCAAGGTAAACCTACTCTCTCTCCATTCCTTCCATTCCCTTTTGCGCATTTCAACTCCTCTTAATCCCTTAAATCCGCATTCCGAGGGGATTTAC
>NW_018248554.1:0-746 GCF_001263595.1 Phalaenopsis equestris
ATTGCAGCCGTACCACCTTTTCGTATTTGGATACAGCCTGAGAAGGGAACAAGGAGACACCGATGACAGTCGTCACAGAAAAACCAGAAAAATTGAAAAACCTGAGACAAAAAAAAAAAAACACATATATAAGCCCTACATAAATGAAATTGAATCCCCCTATGGAAAGGAGGTGCCAATCCATGGTGGTAGTGGAAGGGCTGATCGACCCTCCTGCATTTGGATTGGTTTGATCCAAGTGAAGGAACACGAGAGATTTTCTTGAGACTCCCTGTACACCCATGCTTGCATCAGTCTTCTATGGTTGGGGGAGTTTCAACCTCATTCGTCGAAGCCTTCAGGATCTCATAGTAAGGAGTCAAGCTTGTCACGTTGATGTAGCAGACATATTGTAATCTCCTAACAACTTGACCCTATAAGCAACATTTGACGGGTTCTATTCGTAAGAACATATTCATGGCAATAATAACATACTAAATTCGACTTTTGATTTCCATAATTCGGAGTTCCACTTTTATAATTATCCTGGGACTAAGGTTTACTGTTGCCTGTATTTTTTTTACTAGCAAGTGCATTAGATTATTGTATAAATGATGCTTGAGGACTCGAGATCAGTCATAGTACTCTAGTATAAGCTTCCGCAGAGTCGTATATCTAGGAGTCAGATAAGATATGTGATTTAACACCTTCATATTGAGAGTTGAGGCCAGTTAGAAAACTCATGATAGTCATTTGTTCTCTTTGAG
>NW_018248555.1:0-1046 GCF_001263595.1 Phalaenopsis equestris
GAAAGGTAGCTTAATGTTTAGATGAATGGCTACCGGACCCTAGGGGTCAACACGTAGAGAAAAAAAATAGTGGGTGAAGAGCACACAAGGCGACAAGCCTTTCTTCCAAAGGAAGGACCGCCGGACCCAGAGGGTCGATGCATAAAATGTGAAAACACGTGGGTGAAGATTCCACATGCAAAGAGACAACTCAACTTCCGAGGAAGGATTGTCGGACCCAGAGGATCAACGCATAAAGCATAACGGGAGTGGGTGAAAAGCCCACGAGAAAGCAAGCCTTTCTTCCAAAGGAAGGGCCGCCGGACCTAGAAGGTCAACGCATAAAGCGTGAAAAGGTAGTGGGTGAAGAGCCCACGGAGCTTCTAGGAGCCTCTCATGCCATTCATATGTTTTTTTTATTGGCATTCAGATTTTTTTTATAGAGCATATCAAAATCTCTCTTTTTTTTTATCCCAGGTTGAGACGCTATCGGGAATGATTTGGCGTGACATACCAAATGGATTTGGTATGAAGAGCTCTCATGTAGGCTTCCTAGAATGACCAGAGATACCATGCAAAATATGAGATTTTGCAAAATTTAGGTCCTGGTGGGATTTTCCTTAAGTACTTTTCCCTAGCCCCTGTCCTTTAATTTTTTTCACCCTTTTGCCTAGGTAGGCCTCGTCATTCATATCCGGGTGTCAAGGAAATGTTTTCATTTTCGAGATGTCTTTACATCCATTACTGATTTATCGACCATCCCAATGTCACTTAAACAATTCTCTGAACATAATATCCTAAGGATCTTATCATGAGAATTTTGCAATCAGAAAGTTCTTTATATTAAAGTTTCTGACTTTTCCACTCACCTCAAGCTTCTTCTCAGGAGTATCGAATGATTTTTTTTTCTTGTTTTTTTTAAGCCTTTCACTTTTTTTTTTTTTTGAGAATGGCTATTTTTTGTGTTGAATGGCTATTTTTGGTGAGCTTCTTTTTATTATAAAGCGTTTTCTTCTAACTCAAAAATCTCCTGAATAAAAATTCTTAGGATTTTATGATTCATTACT
>NW_018248556.1:0-1262 GCF_001263595.1 Phalaenopsis equestris
CTTCATTTGAGAATGTGCTGGACTACTGAGCTAAGTAAATCTTTAGATCAAGCAAAGTTGTAACCAGAGACTCCCTCATGTCCTTCGACAGGATTAGAGCGTCACAGATGCTTAGTTTGGCTGAAAACTTCCTAAGATGAGCTAGCACGTTACAATCCACATTATACAATCCTCCAACCTTTACTTGATTATTTGGTTCTTCCACTAGCGGAGGTGGAGGTAGCTCTTCTTGAGCTACTATTTGCTTTCATTTATCTGTCGGAGTTGTTCTCAGGGGTAATACTTTTTTGCTCCTTATGTTTACTTATGTAATTTCTTCTTCTTGAGATGTTGTAGGCAAACTTTCTAGTGCTTCTTCTTTATTGGAAAGATCCAAGTTGATAGCAAGTAGTGCACCATGGCGCTCAAGGATTGGTTCCTCACTCTTGGTGCTATCGTAATTGGTATCTTCAATGTCTTCTTTATCCTTATTAAAGAGCTCATCGGACTCAAGTACGATTTGAGGATCATTTTGGGAATCGAGATCAGAGTTAGATTGAGCAAAATCAGTTGCGTCATCACAAAAAATAATTAAAACGTAGCCAAAATTATAATCATTATATTTATAATAACCTGGTGGGACAAAAAGATAATCATACATGGTCAGAGGTTAAAGGATTTTCTTCCCGGAATACGAGACAACCAACCCAACAAAGACAGCCCTTATCCTAGCCCCATGCTATCAGTCTTATAACGTTGTTCTTTTCTTTGTATTGTTGTAGTGATTTCTCTGAAAAAATTTCTATCTTGGGCTGAGCAAACTGTAGACTTTGGGCGACTGCTGAAGCCGTCTGATCCAGTATCTTCTTGGATGATTTACTCCAAACTGTACTCCATCCATCTTCCTCTAAATATGGAGTGATTATCTCGGCCAAAATCATATTTACGAAACCTTTTTCAAGTTCTTTTAAATATTCTTTCAGGATTGTTATATTCCCTTCTTTACGGTTCTTCTTGAACCAATCCTTAAAGATGAAACAATCCTAAATAGTGTGTCCAAGCATCCTGTGATACGGGAAATAATTAGGTTGGTCTCTTTCGTCTACCTCTTTGGGTTTCATCGGATCTAGTAACCTGAACTTGGACTTCTTCATTAAAATTCTAAACATCTTAGGTACTGCATCGGCTTTGAAGGAATTCACCATTTTCCTTCATTTGATCAAAGGGTAATACTTTTTTGCTCCTTAAGATTACTTATGTAATTTCTTCTTCTTGAGATGTTG
>NW_018248557.1:0-933 GCF_001263595.1 Phalaenopsis equestris
TGCAATGATTCCAGTACTTTCTACAACATATACTTCGGGATTTGCTTGGGCTGAAAGACACTGACGAAAAAAAAACGAAATTCAAATCAACAATGTCATAAACATGAATCTTTAATGCTATTTCTTCGAACTTATCAACCTTTTTTGGCATTCCTTTTCACCCAAATTTCCCTTATCCAAACATAGGTAAAATTTCACGCCCAATTCAGCAAAAGAATAAGCTGCACCCAAATATGCTCATAAAAAAACAGACGAAGAAGTGCCGAGACACGTTACCCTTGGAATTTCTAAGAGATCTGAGAACGGTCTTGTAACCGAGCGTATACTTTCCACTCTTCATTACCAGGGCCAGCCTATTGTTAATGCTCTCCGTAGACTTTTTCTGCATCAATTAAAACGAAATAATATATAAAAACCCTAAATTTCAGCGAAAATTTATCATCGACCTCGAAATAGTGTATCGTTATAAAATCTAAGCCGTAAAGAGTCCAGAAAATTATGAAATTACCGCCTTCTTGACGGGCGCCATGGCCGTGCTAATTCGCTTAGAGCAACAAAACACAGCGCTCACAACCTCCTCCTTCCTTCCCTGGCTCTCGTCGGCGCAAACAAAAACCCTAGGTCGCAGAGCGTAGCTTTTTATAATTGAGGAATGTGTTGAGGCCAAATGACGAAATTACCATCGATAGGTTGCTGGATATGTAACACTGAACTCTTAATTTTTTTTTTTTTACATATATACCAGCCAAAATTTTCATATAATATAAAAATTAGAAATATTTTAATTTTTAAAAAGTGAAATACACATTTACATGCATAATATGTATAAATCAAAATTTAAATGTTAAATATATAAATATATAAGGATTGAGTGATATGTACGTAAATCTTTATATAATAAGCTTTTACAAAGTAATTCAAAAAGATTTATTA
>NW_018248558.1:0-608 GCF_001263595.1 Phalaenopsis equestris
AAACAAATAATATATTTAATATTTCCAACCTTTTCTTCTCATTTTTCCCTTTGGATGAATAAATCTCTTTACAATATTGGTGTTTGAAGCTAATGCAAACTTAGCCCTTGAGAGGTAGTTATTAATAGTTCGAGTAGCTATCTATTACAACTTATCGTGAGTGCAAAATACTCACATTCCTAGGTGTTCTCACGATACAAATCCAAAAGTTCTAATAAGATGTAGGGATTGAAATATCAAATAAATTTTACTTTTAAAATAATTAAAGTTAAATAATAGATTAGTTGTGATGTCACAGAGTCTTCTCAGTATCTTCGACTAAATTCTACTAGCAATTTTATAATCTCATTACTCTCTTGCTCATTCAGAAGCGAACTTTTGAAAATCGGCTTGAGATTGTCTTGAATTCCTAAATTTATTTTTTTTAGTTCGTTAATTTTTGCATGGATTTCAAAGTTTATTAAAAGAGAGAGCCAAGGAAGAGAGAGAAAGAGGAAGAGAGAGAAAACAAGAGAGAGAGAGAGAGAGATAACAGGGTGAGAAATAGACTTTTTTATGTGGGAGGAAGATCAAATAGGAGAGGGAGCGAATCAACGAGGGAGATCGAG
>NW_018248559.1:0-254 GCF_001263595.1 Phalaenopsis equestris
TATGACACTCAATAGGATGCAATGGAGAAAAATAAGAGACGACCCTACTTAGTAGGATAACTTTGTAGGATAAAATCTTAACAGTTATATAAAAAATAAAAATTGTACGCTATAAATGTAAATTTCTCCTATTAAGGAGCATTTACATACGTACCATCCAATTCTTATGTATTTACATATCTAACCTCTTAAGTTTTAACTCTTACATTTAAGGGCCATTTACATACAACACCTAAAACATTGCTATTTACAAA
>NW_018248560.1:0-613 GCF_001263595.1 Phalaenopsis equestris
CGGATCCGATTTCAACAAAAGTTCATACTCAAACTGGCCGATTTGATAAGATGAACCCAATAATGTTAGAATTATTTCAATTCATATCCAATAAAGCACGTATAAAATCGTTGAAGTATAATTAGAAGTTTCTGATCATCAGTTGAAAGGTCGAATGAATTCAAATTTTTACATATTTATAGTCAAATGGAATGTCTCGATTAGAGGAATAAAAAAAACTTACGATCGCTAAATTCTGAGGTCATTAAGATATCTAAGTCTGTAAAAAATCATTTATAATTAAGAGGGATCATAATGGGTTGTCTCATTATATGTTTAAGGGAGTTGCGTGACAAAAAACAAAAAACTCCTATATAAAAATCTATAAATATGTTTCCTCTGTTCACTTGATGGAGAGCAGAATAGAAGAATAAGTGAAATTCTGGAGTTTATTTTAGAGAAAAGAATCAGTAAGCAATCATCGGTCTTCATAACCGCCAACCACCATCAACTACTACCCGTAGGCCATCGTTGATCCCTGTCCGTCGTCCTTGCATGCCTCTGTCGATAATTGACCATTGGCAATTAGTGTTTGGAACCGTTATAGCTAGACTACACATATGTGGCCAACTGC
>NW_018248561.1:0-692 GCF_001263595.1 Phalaenopsis equestris
TCTATTGCAATGGATCATATCAAACTTTTAGAGGTTCGGATCTCAATGTCCGATACCGCATTGCTTTTGTTATTTCTCTATTGCAATGGTTCATATCAAACTTTTAGAGGTGCAGATCTCAATATCCGATACCGCATTGCTTTAGATATTTCTCTATTGCAATAGTTCATATCAAACCTTAAGAGGTACGGATCTCAATATCTGATACTGCATTGGTTTAGATATTTCTCTATTGCAATGGTTCATATCAAACTTTTAGAGGTACGGATCTCAATATCCGATACCCCATTGCTTTAGATATTTCTCTATTGCAATGATTCATATCAAACTTTTAGATTCATATTGCTTTAAGAACTTATTCTATCGCAAGCTTTTAAATCAAATCAAATTCCAGGGGTTGAGGCAATAAGTCCTTCAATCTATTCAAGACATCCAATTCTCGTGTTCAGTCAGTCCTGTCCTGGTGATACACACTTTTTAAGATTAATACCTAAATTCTGATTCAAATACACAAAATATATTTTAAACCCACTCTCCAATTCTCAGCAAGAGTCCTCACTTTCTGATTTTGATCATACATACCCATTTGCTAAAATTCCCTAGTGAAAACAATTAGCAAACTCAATTTACACCTTTCTTCTAAGTCTGTTGATTCATAAGTCTGTGTTGGTCTTGTTGATCTTGTCGGTCAA
>NW_018248562.1:0-1356 GCF_001263595.1 Phalaenopsis equestris
TTAGTGGTGTCACAATTCTGTCACAAACAATTTTACTGAACATGGGCGGAATGGTCAATTTTCCAGAAACAACTGCCCCACAGTTATTTTCACATAGCTGCAGCAAACAGGTAGTCAGCTTTCCTGAAGCAGCTTCCTGGGGCAACGTAGCTGCAGCTGAAAAACTGAGAAGTTGCAGTTGCGCCAAGCAAAGCCTACATAAACTATAGCTTGAACCCCACTTCAACTAAAACTTGAGTAAGCCACAATTTAATCTAAAACAAAAAATTAACTAAACATAAATTGAAATTAACCAAACTAGAAGAAAATTACAAATAACCAACTTCAACTAAACCCTATAATTGACCTAAAAATCAGCTTAAACCAAAATACACGCTGAAATTATCATTCTTCACAAATCATCATAGAGCTTAAAACTTCAGTTTGAAAGTTACAAAATATTTATTATCATATATAAAGACCATGTAAATAGATTTGACGATTGTCTAACACAGTTTTTGTGTAAAATATTTCACTTTTGAGTTTTAATGCAAATAGGATTTTAACTAATATATATCGGGTGCTAGATTAGTAATATGTTATACCAAAAAATTAACATATCAATATCAGAAATTCAAGCACATAAAAGACATATAAGGAACAAAATTCACAATATAAAACAAGGAGAAAATCATGTCTTACATCACATAAGAATGAAAATGAGATTAACTATAATATATGAGAAAAAAAGAATAAGAATTAAAAGAATAAAAATTATTACTGTGGGCATAAAGAGAAAAAAATGTAAGAAATATAAAAAACTCAAACTTAAGTCAATCGATCTTTACAATATATCGTGATCCTCTCTATTAAATACAAGTTTTTCATAGATCTCTCTCATACAATTGCACTCAATTCCTCTGTACCATCTCTCTAAACTCACGAGAAATAACCTTAGAAATATTTCCCAAGGAAAATCCTTACAGAAAACCGTAGGGCTGACAAACTACCAAAACCCGAAGAGAAGAAGCCTCCACAATTTCCAAGCGCATCTTAATCACCCCTTAGCATATTCTTATATAGCTCTTACTAAAATCACTAAAAATCTCTTCAAATTAAGTCTGGTTGGACTACAGTGCAGATACGCTCGTGCCCATCGTAATTACACTGCAAGTCTGATGCCTGGTCAAAGGTTTGTCGGATGAACGAATGTCTACCGAACGAACAAACGTCTGTCAGATGACCGAATGTATGTCGGATGATAGGAGGGTCATCCAAGCCGACCATACAAAGGTTCAGATTCACAAAAAGAAACCATGAGTAAGGAGTAATCTCCTATTAAAAGAGGCACAATAAAAGATAATAATGGCTTGTAAT
>NW_018248563.1:0-350 GCF_001263595.1 Phalaenopsis equestris
AAAATCATAGCCAAATCTGCCCATTACGTAAATTTCTCAAAAATTAAGCTTTGGGAGTGACAATCTCAAAAAAGCTAAAAATATGACAGAATTAATTTTGATCATATGAGAAAAAATATATTACATTATGTCTTAAGAGTTAGGATCGAAAGTTCATGGATGCAAACCTATGATGAAATACATAAAGCAATATATAAAGAGCAATCGTTTCTCATACTAAAAGAATATAACTTTTAGCAAAATTTAGTATTTTTTTTAATGTAAAATCAACAAATACATTAAATCATTCATATCTGAAGTGTGAGATATGTACACACTGTTGGCATCGGTTTTTGGATATCACGAGTGTC
>NW_018248564.1:0-322 GCF_001263595.1 Phalaenopsis equestris
TTTTTTTTAGGAAACTTATACTTCTAATTATTATGACAATAGCTTTCTGTGAAGCAAGTTTGTGCCTACCTCTCTCTTCTCTTACCCTTAACTCTTCCTATCTCTAAAAAAGTTAAAATCAAACATTCTTCCAGCGAACATTCTCTTCTGTTAGGATATGATTTGAGCACCCATTATCCAAAAATCAAACATTCTCCCAGGCAAATTACAAGAAAGCCAGTCCATTGGTCAACAAATAGAAAATAAGAGCACTCAAAACTTCATTTTTCATTAGAATCAGAACTTAAAGGGTTTAGGGTTTTAGGTTTAGGGTTTAGGGTTT
>NW_018248565.1:0-376 GCF_001263595.1 Phalaenopsis equestris
GGGATGATGAATAGTGGCGGTTTACTGGTCAAAAAGACGGTTAAAAGTGTTTTTTTGACATCTCGCCGTCGGCAGGGTCGGCGGCGCCGTCAACGAGTTCTATTGAATTAAATACATAAGTCTCAGGAAAAATCCGCCGTCAATGGCGTTGTCGGCGAGATTTTCAAAATTGGTTCTATTTCCAGATTTTTGCAATTTTAATCAATTTCAAGCTTCGATGACATCCATTCAATCATTATAGACATAAGTTGTAACTAATTAAATGATGTACTAACACAAATAAACATTCACAACGCAAATTATCACAATTATATATATCACAATTATATATAAAATCAAAAGGTTACAATACACATTACATGACACACATAAGTTT
>NW_018248566.1:0-370 GCF_001263595.1 Phalaenopsis equestris
TTTTAGATTATAAATTGAAGAATTGTAAAATAAAGAGTACTAGGACTCATCATTGTAAAATCAGATGAGTAAACTTAGAAGACATAAATAAAATTATTTCTATAAATAAAATTTAAGATTTTAAATTTTGGGATATTCATGATGAAGAAAATGCTATGTAGGATAAAATAACAAACACTATTAAATAAGTAACAAAATATGTACTTGGAGAATTAAAAGAAAAAGTTTCTATAAATAAAAATAATTGGTGGTGGAATAATAATGTGTAAGAAAAGATAAAATATAAGAAGTTATGTTATAAAAATTGATTTAATTATAAAAACTCAGAGAATTAGGAAAAATATCAAACGGTCCGCAGAGAGTCTAAAAG
>NW_018248567.1:0-430 GCF_001263595.1 Phalaenopsis equestris
AATTAATTTATTCAAATAATATTAAATTTTCTTAAATATTTTTAAATTAATTTGAAATATTATTTATTTTTTTATTTTACACTTTATTTTAAGGCTGAAAAAAAAAATAAAAATAAGACCTGGCAAATCGGTATTTATTTAATTACCAACTTTGAGGTCGAGTTTTAAAAAACAAATTTTTAATGAAAATGAAAAATTGAAGAAGGTTGGCTAAGGGCCCGTTTGAGACAGCTTATTTGATGCGGTGGCATTTTGAAAACACACCTGATTTGTTTGGCTAAATTGTGTTTTGACAGTTTATGCGTTTTCAAATGCAGAAAACAGCATTTTCACACTGCACTTATCTGAGTACGGTGGGAGCTTATTGACAACGATTTGGCTTTTCCAAAAAAAATTAAAAATTTTTAATATCCACCGCAGCTAGCTTATC
>NW_018248568.1:0-1098 GCF_001263595.1 Phalaenopsis equestris
AGTATATATTTTATGCTTATTTTGGTGATATTGCAGTTTAAATAAAGGTATTTTCATGTTTTTGTTGCAAGTATATATTTTATGTTTATTTTGGTGATATTGCACTTTAAATAAGAATTATAGACATTTGGAGCAAAAGTAGCAAAAAGGAAGAAATTTGGAGCCAAAACAGCAAAATTTCAAATTCTAGTGCATCATGGGCCAGATTGGCGCCAGATGCACCGAAGTGGAACCAGTTGCACCGGATCGGTGTCAGATGCGACAAAACCTAGAACAATGAAATCTTCATCAAACTGGCTCATGATACACAAGATTGGCACCTTATTGCCATTTGACAGAGAGTTAGTGCATGATAGGCCAGATTTTGCGCAGAAGCATCGGGGACAACTTTTTTGCGGATTAAGGTGGTTTAAGATGAATTTTACGTGAATTTTCAAAATTACACTTGTTTTAAACACCCCTAGGAGAAATTCAATGCATCTAGACACTTTGGAAGGTTCTTTTATGAAGGATATGCCTCTTGGATCAATGGACATGTCTTTTGAATTCAAAAGAGTTGACTTTTGAATAGAATTTAGTAGGGAATTTTAAATTCTTTATGGAGGGAGGCAACCTCTTATAAAAGAAATGGAAGTTTAGGGCTTGAAGAAGAGAAGAGAAGTCTTGGCGTGAGAGGTGAGAGAGGTGTGTGGCGTGATGAAAGAGAGTTAGAGAGAGAGAGAAAGTCTAGGGCATAGATATTTTCTTCAAGGATTGTGAGAGGAGAGGGAAGGTGAGAGATTTCTTCTTCATTAGACTTCTAAGAGAGAATTGAGAGTCCTTGTAAGAGAGAAAGGCTTGGAGAGAACTTCTAGAAGTTAACTTCGGATTGTGAGATAAGTTGTGTCTTTTATTTCTTTTATTTTGTAAATTTATTTTTCTAGATGAAATTTTTGTTTTGTCGTATCCTTCTCAAGAATTCTGAGTAGTCTTTTTTATCCTTCTCCCTACTTTGAAGATATGGTTTTGTGAAGAATTTATTTTATTTTATATGGTTTTAATTCTCAATAATTTGTTTCTCAATAATTTGTAATGATTTGAACTTCGATCTTCATTTAC
>NW_018248569.1:0-939 GCF_001263595.1 Phalaenopsis equestris
GGAGAATGCAAAATGTGAGTGAAACGTGAAAGATTCAGTGAAGTGAAGATGCGGAATGTGAAGAAAACGCGGAAAATTTAGTGAAGTGAAGGTGTGGAATGTGAGGGAAACGTGAAAGATTTAATTATCATTTTTTTATTATTATTTTTTTTATAGATTTTATTATCATAATATACTTTAGTTCTGGATTTAACTTATATAATTAAATTTTCTTCATGTTGTTCTTTGTTCGTTATAAGTTAAAACCACCGTGTGGTCATGCGGCTTTTCATCGTACGCACAGAAAGACAACTCAACAAACATGTCGAAATTCAAAACAAACTTCATTGAATCTTCTTCCAAATCACGTAATACAACTGATCATATGCTGAAAGTGCCCAAAACAGCATGCTGAGTACATCCATGCAAGAACTGTAGTATCACATATCATATCACTTTCGTTCTGATGTTGTGCAAAAAGGTAGCAAGCATCTGTCTATCCTTCGATGCTAGCTCGTGATCAAGCTAACCTTCTAAGTCACGCTTCGGGGTAAGAGTCCTTTCGCGTATACTTAGAGGTACAACCATCTCACAACTAGTACGGGCGTAATTCCTCCAACTCTAAATCTGGCTGAAACCCGTGTGGCACCTTGTTATCGTCCATCCTTCTTAGAGTAACAGAAACCCTGCGATGCGGCACTCCTGGAATGCAATGCTTCGCCAAGTCTGCTCCATTTCCTTTCAAAATCAGAACTGAACCCACTGGCAGCGGAATCTCGACCGATCCTCTGAACTCTCCAGGTCCCAGAATGTCAATTTCTCTTCCAAATAGAATGTTGCTCTTGCTCAAGAAGGACACCGTACAGAAAGGCCTGACAAAGTCGTGGTGATCTATGTGGGGCGGAATGCAGTCTCCCTCCTCATAGATGTTAATAATACAGCTATTCGGGATACAATCTG
>NW_018248569.1:2021-2474 GCF_001263595.1 Phalaenopsis equestris
TTGACCTGACTGTAGTCCAAGTCAAAGTTCACCACGCCACCCTGAGCTGCCTTTTCTTTATTCAGTGCGAGATTTTATCCGTCTTTAAAAGAGAAAATCAGCCTCGGGCTTGACATTTTCCTGCAAAAAGACAGGAATACCTCAGCGTGCTGAAATCCCAAAACGAACGAGAACAACAGAGCATTATTAAATAGATTTTGGAATTGTGAAGGTGCAAATATTTTTTGTTTTTTAATTTAAATTGGTGGAATTTAGAACGAAAGTGAGGAAGGTGAAATTGCAAAATCAAAGTTCCATTTCATTAAGATTAATTTTATTACAAAATTTTAGGACCCAGTCACAGGCACTAGCCGAACAACCACACCCCAGACCAAACATTACTTCCAGAGCTTCTCCGGGGAATGTTAAGTTGCAGAACAAGTCTTCAAGTATCGTCCATTGACCGACAACATA
>NW_018248570.1:0-329 GCF_001263595.1 Phalaenopsis equestris
CAAAATTAAGTGAATCATGATATGAACATCAAATAGCTTCAAAGAATAATTATCAACAAAAGCTAAAATACATTTCATATTTTCACTTATCATAAAGAAGCTCCCTTTAGGAACATGTCTTTTTAATAGCGAATGGGCAAAATTGCACTATGAAAATACGTGATTGTATGTCTCCTAATGATTAAGACAAAAATCACAAACACTATTTTCCTAGCAGTGACAAAGAAGTCCAAAGAATAGCCCTTATACCAAATATTATTATACCAACTAATAAGTGTAAAATCTTCATAAGAGAATTTGTATATATGCTTATGTGTGTAGAAGTTTAA
>NW_018248571.1:0-1379 GCF_001263595.1 Phalaenopsis equestris
TGGATGGTTCTCAGGTTAGTCTATTTGGGGACGATAATAGATAGCCGTACGATCGCGCATTTATCTCATCAATGGACGAGATCAAGTCGAACAACACTTCCTTACGCGAATCGCAGGATACGTGGCTGTTAGCGTGGACGGCAACGTCGAATGGGAGCGCGTCGCGTGGAGTTTTGGAGCCGCCGTAGGTTGACAAGGCGCCACACGTTTAAATAGATGAATAGGGAATTAAAAAATTCAGAAAATGACCCTTAACTTAAAAAATTCGTATCTTGGTGTAGAAAAATCACAAAAATAAAATAAAAATACCCCTTTCGCTCAGTGAACAGAGGAGAAAAATGTGGATTTAATTTTGTGTCCATTTCATGCATATTTAATTTTTAAAAAATCAATTAGGGTTATGAGTCTTTTGATTCTCCCCGCATATAGGCATTTTAACATAGCTTGAATTTTTGGCATGTTGTAGCCTCTATCAAGGGGAAAATTCCCTGATTTTTCCAAAGTCAGAGAAGATCTCTAGACAGAGATTCATATTTTTCAAGTTTATGTACATTATTTGCTTAAATTAATCATAATAATCAACATGTTGCTTACAAAAATCCATGAAAATTTTGAAAGGTTTATGATGACCAGAGAACCTTTAGGAAAATTTCTGGGAAAGTTTTTCATGAGCCAAGTCATTCATAATGCATCTAATCCTTACAAACCCTAAACCACTAAGATAATTAATTTTGGAAAATACAAACATCAAAATGACTTGATTTTTGACCTCCACTGATGTTTAAGATCCAAAGAACTCCCCATAACAATTTCAAAGTATTTTAAGTTTATTTGATGGCCTAAGTTGATTTTTCAAACTAAATGTCATCTTTGACATTTAAATGATTTTTAAAAATCAAAATATAACTCAAAAAATTGTGAAAATTTTTTTATTGAGTTCTCTGTAATCAGGGGAATTTTCTAAAATAAAATTGTATTTAAAATAAAAACTTCATGTTTAGCCTATTTTTAAATATTTAAAATAATTAAAAAATTCATAAAAACCATAAAAATAATAAAATTTATGGAAATGTTTTAAATTATTTTCTAAGTTCTTATATATAATTGGAATACTTTTCCTTATTTTCTAAATAAAGATATTGTATTTTGAAGCTTAAAATAATTTTAAAAGGCTAAAAAAAAGGATTTCCGCTAAAATAATTCCAATAAATCAAAGAAAAAATACAAAAAAAAGCCAGTAAAATATAAAATTTGTTTCTCTGGGTTCTCTGACCTCAAAGAAATTTTTTAAAAATACAAAACTTAATTTTCCCCGTTTAAAACATTTTATAATTAATAAAAACCCGAGAACTTAAAATAACTCTAATAATTCAAATAAA
>NW_018248572.1:0-1663 GCF_001263595.1 Phalaenopsis equestris
GGTTGATCACCATAAAAATATTTGGTAAGATTCATTTGAGGAGGATTGGTGCCTAATCTTAATATTTTTTTATATGTAAAGATTATGAAGTTGACACCACTAGGTGCCAAAAACTTGATCCCAAGAAAATTAAGGTTTCAATTTTATCTTTAAATAGTATGGATTTTACACAAGTATACATATCATTATCAAGTAATCTAGGACTTTTTAATTAAGCCCTGAATATCGATTCCACGGAGATCGAGATTATTCACGATGGCTTTCAAGAGAAGTTCTTGTCTAGAATAACACTCCCTAGCTTGGAAAGTTGATAATGGTTTGATTTTGATTATATCCTATAATTATCACTACAATACTACTTCTACTTCTAAACTAAAATACTTAGTGAAAATCAGAAAGTGGGGTTTAATATATTAAAAGTACTGATGTGTGTCGATTTAGTGTGTTAATTTTGCAAATATCTTTCAATATTACAAAATATACACGATAGATACAATAACAAATATATAAACTAATCCACCTGCATCAAATTTTTGGCGTCATTGCCGGGGATGTAACGAAAAGCAATAGTAGGTTATTTTATAATTTAAATTATTTTTATTTTAAACTAAAAAAAGAGTGTTTGTAGTTTAGTTTGAATATTTTCATATTTTAGTGTGTTTGCTTATTTTAATTACTTACTGTGTTTGTTTATGTGTAGTGTAAGATCTGAAGATTTAATGCCTTGCGATTTTGAGTTAAAAAGAACAATTAGAAAAATTTGAAAACAACAAAAAGAGATAGATCATGACACGAAAAATGACTTGAAATTTGAGTAATGCTGGAAAAGAAAATGAACATCATCAGATACCTTTAAGAGATTATGTTAATCCCACAGTAGATGAAAATCGTTTGAGTATACAAAACTCTGGTGTAGTTGTCAAATCATTTGAGCTTAAACCTACTATTATCCAAATAGTACAAAACAATCAGTTTGGCAAAACGCCAACTAAAGATCCTAATTTATACCTTGCTTGTTTTCTAGAATTGTGTGCTACGTTTAAACATGATTGAGTGTCGAATGATGTCGTCAGACTTAGACATTTTAAACTCGTTAGCACCTAGATCTATCAGAACATAGGGAGATTTATCATAAAAATTTTAATCTAAATATTTCCCACCATAAAAAAACTACTAAGCTTAGAAATGGTATCATATTTTTTTGTCAGTTTGAAGGAGAATCAATTTATGAAGCTACGGAATGATTTAATGATCTCCTTAGGAAGTTTCCACACCATGCGTTACCGGATTGGTTAATAACTAAAACTTTTTATAATGGATTGATTGGATCTCTTAGATCTATAATTAACCTTGTTGTTGGTGTATCATTAATGTTAAAACCATTCAATGAAGCATATTCTTTAATTGATGAGATTACTAATAATTTTCAATGATCCTCCGATCCTAAAACTGCTTATATCCAACAGTATAACAATAATTCTGATTATATTTTTCACTTATATTTCTTTCTTTCGCAACAAAACCAAAAACTTGATCTTAAAAAAAATAAGAATTTAACTTTTAATTTGTATATATTAGTATACTATACAAGTATATGTATCATTATCATATAATATAGGACTTTTTTTTTAAGACCTGAATATCGAACCCACATGGAAGATAT
>NW_018248573.1:0-527 GCF_001263595.1 Phalaenopsis equestris
CTTCCACCCTATGTATATTCGTAGGGTACCCACTACACAAAGGATATAATATTTTTAATTCTCAAACTAGCAAAGTGCTTCTCTCGACATGTTGAATTTGATGAACAATACTTTCTATATGCCACACCTCTAAACCAAATTTCCAACGCAACCCCTTGCTTCTTACACACATGTCGCTTAATAAAATCTCAACTGCATTTCACCAATGAGCAACTACCCATGACCCCTCTCATTCCATTCAACAAACTCATACTTCTCCAAGTTAGTATCTTTCAGTGCTGAAATAGAGCCTATGACACTCAACAATATAATTCTTAAACCAAAACCCACTGTGCCACCTTTCATCCAATGCTCAAGCATGCCAAACATGTCCCCTAAAACCAACTCAGGAACACAAACTTTTGCATCAGCTGCAACACCCACTCGACTCCACATTCTACGCCTAGACAGTTAAGTTCACACATTGGAGGTAAGCCATGAAATGTTCTTCTGGTACAAGCCACATGGAAACTTGTTCCACCTCCACC